>NC_140968.1:98010226-98052726 GCF_056783735.1 Eptatretus burgeri | reverse complement strand
TCCGACCTCATTCCCTTGCTCGCATCAAGTTCAAGATGGTGAAGGTGTCAAAGTAAAGTTCCAAAGAATTCTTCAGAATAATATCAGTTACACTTCAACAATCATTAAAAAAAAAAAGTTAAATGACCAACAACAAAACAAGAAAGCAACAACAGCACCAACACCGTTTGAAGACCATTGTACATAATGCGATCAGTCAGACATCATGAACACCAAAAGTATTGCGACAGCAAGGAAAATGCCGAGTTATCGATTCACAACGGTTTATTCAGATTCTAACGGTGTCGCTAACACGTCGCACTAAATGTTGGTGGATACAATCGGATGTAATATTCCACAATTTCTCCGACAGAGCAAGTGCAGCTTCAGTGCTGGGGTCGTTGTGGTTGTTGTTGTTGTTGTTGTTGTTGATGATGCTGGCCCTCAGACAGAAAATAATCCCATGGCATCTCAGTGGCTCATTTTGGCTTAAGTCAAGACTATACTCTGGCCACAAAGAGATCTTCAACATTATTACCATCGAACCACTTCCTAAAAGACGCAGCAGCAATGGAAGGTGCATTCTCATGCTGGTATTCACTAGGGGCCCTCAACGTCGTATTGCATCAAAAAACTGATCATGCAGCATTGTCCAAAATGTCACATCAAGAGACCTTTATGAAGCACATGCAGCTCTGCATTGTGGATTAGGGGGAGGGAGGGGTGGTGGTGGTGGTGGTAGATGCACAGGTAAGTTGGGAGGGTTCATTTTAAGATTGGATAAGCTATCCCAATAGTTATGGAAATATTCACTGCAGTCACAGACTGTATACCAACCATCACATAGTTTGATTTCATAATTAAACAGAAGGTGACTTCCTAATGCCAAAAGGTACGCAGAATGTTGGTGAACGAGTGAAGCGGCGTGCCATTTCACAAAACTTTTGGACAGATTCCTTAAATCACGCTCAAACTGTTTGAGTTTTTAAGTAAAGGGTTTAAAACCCACTAAACGACACCCCCACTAGTTTCAATTCAAAGCTGGTGGCCAACAGCTAGCTTAATAAACACAAAAATAAATTTGAGTTTTCGTAGGCCACGCCGTTGTTCGTAAACGTACAGGATCCACATCTCAGCTGTATAAACGTGCCGATTAACCTTCCGTTCAGCAAAGGCTTATCAAACGAGTAAAACTATGCTGTCGAAGTCAGCTACGTTCGTGCAAATCTTCGAATCACACATTTCACTCCCTATTTTAACAAAGAATAACTCTTTTTCTATAAACACGTATGAAACATGTTCAAAACTGTTGCAACCGAACTCCTTGCACCTGTACTGGTTTCAGCATCGGAGTAGAAAGGTTTATAATCGGACGAGTTGCACACAAAGCATGTACAATATTTACAGTAAGTGTGACGTTTTACCCCTTAAGAGCACCAGAGAGAGAGAGAGAGAGAGAGAGAGAGAGAGAGAGAGAGAGAGAGAGAGAGAGAGAGAGAGAGAGAGAGAGAGAGAGAGAGAGAGAGAGAGAGAGAGAGAGAGAGAGAGAGAGACAGAGAGAGAGAGAGACGGACGTGATGAGAGTTGAAGCACCTCGATGTTTCCGAACGCCACGGTTGTAAACTCTGGAAAAAATCCCTTACAGCTGTACAAAGACAAGCGTACAAGTGAGAAATAATTAGCCACAGACAACGCGCTCCCTCGTACAGACGTGTTGGCAAAGCAATAGCATTACCCGCAGGCAGGTGAAATGTTTACCACGAACTAGAAGTGGAGACAAAGAAACATAGCTGTTGGGCATCCTGTTCCCATTAGGAAGAAAGAAAAAGGAAGAAAGGAAAAAAAAACAATAAAAAAAAAATCAATAACCCGGATAAACGACGTCCCAAAACGGTTTTCCGAAATCAAGCTGCTGTGGGATGCATCTCAGTTTGACAATCGTCGATAACCAGACCTCAGGTGCATCCACGTTACCATAAGTTACCATAAAGGCACAACAACATCAACTTAGAAAGGACTTCGATGGCTCAGCCTAAAGCTTTTGTCCTGTTGAGGAAAGGAAAGGCTCAGGTCGAGCCACGGCCCTGATGAAAAGGGATTACAGGAGATTGTACCTCTCAATTTCTCATGACGCAGCTATCTATCGAATCACTTGTAAGGAAGTTGATGATCACTGACAACATAGAATGAGCCTTATGAGTTATTGCTACAATCTTTCCCACAAATAAGAGTACATGTGTCAATACAAGCAGCAGTTACTCAAACAAACAGGTGTGTAACACTTGCCACCTGCAAAGTCTCCATGTCGGATTTGTTAGGGTGCTAACAGCGTGCTGAAAACGAGCACACGATGCGAATCCTGATTAGAAGTTGAGAGTTCTTCCTCAGGTCAGGTCAATTCGCTTGGAAAGCAACCCCTGCACAAAAATGTTCAGTAAATCCACCCAACGGGCACCCATTGCGGTTCCGTGTGCAGTTTCTCCATGGCCTGCTGTAGCTTCAGGAAGGCTTCATCCAGATTCTCATTTACGATAATCAAGTCAAAATAGTGGCTGTAGGCCCGCTGGATGCGCACACTCTCCTCCACAGTCTTCTTTAGGTCCATGTCCTGTCAAAGAATGCACATCTTGTTACTTTTGACGACTAGTTTAGGTGTGCTAACAAGGCTACCACCCACAGCAGAAACGCATTGACCAGGCTGCTCCCTAATCACCCCCCCGCCCCATTCCAAACCCCACTTAAACCCATCGACCAAGAGCCTGTGTCAAGGGACAATCTCAGTAATCAATAAAACAAGCCGGTAGGCGACATGGCTGCGCGCTCTAGATGGAAAGCTGGCCGACGCGACTAGCCGATATTCATGTACATGCTATCAATCAAGTTAGCACAATAAATATGATTATCACAGCCCTCTTAGTTTGTGCCCAGAAACCTGCCTTGTGAAATTTCAGGCATGTTTCCAAAGAGACTCTAACAAATGGCAGCCCTGGTAATTCCATTTCTCTCTTCGCTAAAGATTTTATTTTTTTATATGATGCTGTAAGACATTCTCCTTGGGCATAAAAAAAAACAGGTCCCTCGGAGGTCCAGTTTCGGAGGTATTGATTTTTTTTTGTACAGTCCACAATAAGTGTACGATGTACGATAAAGTATTTTAGCTATTGCTAAGCAACGGAGGTGTGCACAGCAACCATTCATTTTTGTGTACATGCTAGCCACATTGTACACATTTCACCCAAGTTTCATCAAAATCACACTCTTTCTCTTCGAGATATTCGTAATTAACCGTTTCTGAAATGTTCGACATGTACTCCCCCAAAACCTATCTCCTCCTACAAATATTTTTGTTAGGGCTGCAAATTGGCATGAAGGGAGCGAGATAGATTGCGCACAGAACTCTAAGCTTCGATTTTTTTTTTGATTTTTTGACCACTTTAAAGGGCCGTTGCTATGCCGTTGCTAGGGCCCGGGGTCCCATATTCGAAAGCACACGATTCCCAGAAATATTGGTCCTACCTACCAAATTTCATTGGAATCGGTTGAGTGGTTTAGCCCCGAGGCTTGACCAAAGTTTCGCGGACAGACAGACAGATGGAGATGTCCAGAATAAGGGTGCTCTAAGAGCTGCCAAAAATTGAAGTTACATTTCTCAGCCTCTGTGCATTTTTCACAAGAAGAACAATTTTGTCGTTGCTTTTGAAACATTATTTTGTAACACTCACCGTTAACTGCTTGGTTGTTGCTCCTGCGCTAAGTGCCGCCTTGTGCATCGCACGGAGAATCTCAATGGAAGGTGCTTTGATAAATACAACGTAAGGCATAAACTCTGCCGTGCGCAACAGCTTCAGTGCCTAAAGAGGGTGCATAAGGAGTGGTTAGGACTGAAAGACAAGAGGACAAATGTCTAGATTATTGTATCCTCGCTCTGCAACTAGGCAACAACAACAAAAATAAGAACATCTCAATCGGATAAACATTATTCAAGGATTGACTGAAAAGGATTGACATTATTCACAACATCTGTGTCATCTGCATTCAAGAACATCGTATCCTTCATGAAGACATCGACATCAAATATGATGACCTGGGGAAAGGATGGACACTAGTGACTCGTTCGGCTTGGAAGAACCAGCAAAATGCTACCACCGGAGGAGTCGGTTTCCTTCTAAGTAGCAAAGCTGTCCAAGCCCTCAACAACATAGAGGTAATCGACAAGCGACTCTTGACTGCCTCGTTTAACGGCAATCCCCAAACCACCATCGTTTCATGCTGCAGTCCAACGAACGTCTCCGATGAAGAAGATACTTAAGCAACCTATAACCAACTGACTTGATCAAAGCTGTCCCGAAGCATAATGTCTTGATAGTGGGAGGGGATATGAACGCTAAGATCGGCAAGAATGACTGCCACGGAAACTCCGATCATGATGAAACAAACCGAAATGGCCGTTTTCTACTCGATCTGATTGCTGGCTGCGAATTGTTTTCCCTCAACAACTCTTTTAGGAAACGACCTGGGAAACAATGGACATTCACTTCTCCGAACCAGCAAAGGGCACAGCTAGACTACATCCTCATGAATAGCAAGTGGCACAGCAGTGCAGTAGATTGTGAGCCATATATAACACCTTTCATTCAGTTGGTTCCGATCACCAAATAGTTATGGCGCGAATTCGACTTAGCTTCCGCTCTAACGTAAAGAGTCAAAGATCACAACAGCATGATTGGAGCAAACTTCTCACCGATTATGACGTACGCTTCGCTTCCACCGTCGAAGTCAACAACAGATTCGAGGTGCTGCAAGCTGCCGATGAAAGCTCCACAGCAGAGTCTGTTTACACTAACATCATCAGAGCACATGAGTATGCTACAAAGAGGCATGTTCCATCACGCCAAAGAAGACGACGGAGAGTGCCTTGGGAAGACCAGACCGTCCTTGAGAAACGCACTCAGCTCAAAGACGCATATAGAGCAATACTCTTGAATGATGACCATGTTGTAGACTTTACTGCATATGATCAAGCCAAACGAGAGCTGAAGGAAGCTTATAAGTAGAGTCAAGAGCAGTATGTGCAAGAAAAGACCCATTTGATCACTGCTGCAAACCAGCAACATCAGTCAAGGTTGGCATGGCAAACGGTAAATGAAATCTCTGGTGGAAAGAGTACAAACCAGGGAAAGCTAAGAGCTGAAAATCCACAAGACAGGCTCAACAAATGGCAGCAGCACTTTGAGCAGCTTCTCGGGGAACCACCATAGGTAATTGATAGGTAACCACCATAGGTAACCACCAGTTGAGACTGTGGTGGATGATACCTTGCCGATCAACACTGACCCCTTCACCATGGACAAACTGATATCAGTTGTTAAGACCATGTCCTGCAATAAGGCTACTGGCTGCGATAACATCCCTGCTGAAGTCTGGAAAAGTGGAGCTCTAAACCAGCATTTGCTCGATATTTGCAATATGGAATTACATGGGGACAAACCATCAGAGTGGTCCAGAAGTGTTATACTCCCTTTCCCGAAAAATGGTGATCTGGGCCGAGCTAGTAATTATAGGGGTATCAGTTTAACCTGCATTTCGGCTAAAATATACAACAAGCTACTGCTATACCGAATTCGTCCTCATATTGAACCCCGACTTCGCAACAATCAAAATGGCTTCCGTCCAAACAGAGACTGTTTACCATTGCGCAAATTCTGACACTAAGAAGGATAATTAATCGAAGGCATTAAAGTAAAACATCTACCTGCCATTTTAACATTTGTAGATTTCCGAAAAGTCTTCGACATCATCCACCGAGGTAAAATGCTCCAAATTCTCCTGGCTTACGGCATTCCGCAGTTCTTAGTCAATGCCATTGGCATCATGTATAATGACACCATCGCACATGTTAAGAGCCCTGACGGCGACACCGACTTCTTTGCCATTCTTGCAGGCGTCCTTCAGGGGGATACTCCAGCACAATTCCTGTTTATCATCATGCTTGATTATGCGATGCGCAAAGCAACTAGAGATCATGAGCAACTCGGGTTTACTCTGCAGCAACGCCGAAGCAAGAGGTATCCTGCGGTAACCATCACAGATACCGACTTTGCTGATGACATCGCGTTACTTTCTGATACCTTCCAGGATGCACAAAAACCCCGAGCATAGGGTCGAATCTGCTGCCAAAGAGATAGGCCTTAACACCAACGCTGGCAAAACAGAGTACATGTCATTCAACACCAATCATGATGACACACGTGTTGATCTTCAGGGAAATACACTAAAACACGTCAGTGATTTTCAGTACCTCGGATCTTGGGTAGATGACACTGCGAGGGACATGGAAATTCGAATTGCCAAATCCTGGGCAGCGTCATCAAAGTTAACTACCATCTGGAAAAGCGAACTGACCCGAGATCAAAAGCTAGGATTTTTTCAAGTTGCTGTTGAAAGTGTACTCTATGGAGCAGAATGCTGGACACTTACACAAACCTTGACCAGGAGATTAGATGGGGTTTATACGAGACTTCTGAGAACCGCCCTGAACGTTTCCTGGCGACAGCACCTGACAAATAGTGAGCTATATGGTACACTACCTACCACAGGTATCACAGACATTACTGCACAGGCGTCTCAGGCTCAGCCGACATTGCTGGAGAAGCCGGGAGGAAACTGTCCATAGCGCTATCCTATGGGAACCATTGCATGTTCACAGAACACGAGGTAGACCGGCCCAAACCTACATCGATACTCCAGAGCGCGATTCGGGTATTGGCAGGCAGGAGTTGCCAGGCCGTATGGAGAGAAGGGATCTCTGGAGAAGAGTTGTTGCTAATGCCCGAGTTCGCTCGATCAGATGATGATGACTGAAAAGACCGTTATGTTACCACCTGCTCGAGTCTTGATCCACCTTGCTGGTCAAAGTCTTTGTTGAGTGTGGTTCATTCCATTTTTAACTTTGACAGTCGGACGTTGCAAATACATGAGGTACTTTACAGCAGAGGTCGTGACAAGGGGGTTACAAGATAATACATTCCTGGCGAAGTGATAGGCGTACAGACTCAGCTTCAGTGGTCTCTGTCCTCTTTTGCCTCCTTTATACCCCAGCTGAAGGAGAGGGTATTGCATTTGGGACCGGTTGTCTGTCTGTCTGTCTGTTTATCACCTACAGGTCACAATTCTAAATCGATTGTCATTAAACTTTACCAAGTTGTTGAGGTAGTCTCAACTGAGAAGGTGATTGATTTTGAGGTCAAAGGTCAAAAGTCATCTTGAGGTCGAATTTGTAAAAATCGTCATTTTTCATCCGATCGACTTGGAAATTAAACAGCAATTGCACAGGACATTGCTGAGTTGGGAAACCAACTATTTTTGAGATGAAAAGGTCAAAGGTCAACTCAAGGTCAAACTTCTAAAATCATCAATTTCAATCTGAAAAATAATCAATTTTCATCCGATTGACCTGAGCTTTGATTTAAGAGAGTCAAATTTAATCCTAACTAGACGACCCGTGAACCCGTTGGGTTCCCTTTGTGACAGCGGTTGATAAAAAAAAAACTTCATTTCAACATATATATATATATATATATATATATATATATATATATATATATATATATATATATATATATGTATGTATATATATATATATATATATATATATATATATATATATATATATATATATATATATATATATATATATATATATATATACACACACATCTTCAGCAAACTATACCGCTGAGGTCGTTTGCATTGATCAAATTCTCCCGAAGAGTACTTTACTGAATCGGGAATTGATTTTTTAATCATTTTTTTTGCCGGATCTTAATGATACTTGATGCTGCACACCGCAGGCGAATAGTGAGTAAGGTGGCCCTAAAAATTTTGCGCTATCATGCACCGTTTTGGCTGTATTTCGGGAACATACATTTGTACAAACATACATACATACATACATACATACATACAAGATGAAAGTTTTAGTAATATATATATATATATGAAATGGACAATTTGCAGAAGGGTGTGGAATTTGTAAGTATCGTACATTGCACGACGTCTTTTTCTTGTTTGTTTGTCCGCACAGAACTTTCATGTTTTTCTCTGCAACCGCTTGTCAGATCGAGAAAAAATTTTCACAAGATGTGCAACTACTCATGTAGCAGGTTTTAATGATAATTATGATGTCATAGGTCACGTGGTGTGGCAGCTGTGCTGGAAAAACAGAAAAACTTTGGACCTCTATCTCTGAAACCACACCAAGGAAAAAATTGAAACTTGGCACATGGCAAGTACTCCTCAAGGGGAATGCAATATTTTTTATGACGTCATAGGTGCCTGTGCTATGACATCATAACTACATATGTAAAATGCTATATCTGATCAGTATGAAAAATTTTGAGGGTCATCTGGGGATAAAATGGTCCACAGGAAAAAAAATTTGATGATGTCAGTAGTCATGTGATTCGGCAGCCATATTGTTTTTTTTTTTTTTAAACCTTTCAAAAATCTTCTTCTCTGAAGTGGCTGAACAGATCAAAGCGAAATTTTACACATTTGACCACCTATCTATGAGGAACAAAAGGTTCATAAATATGACATCATAGGTCACATGGTTTGGCAGCCATATGGGATTTCATCTAAAACCTATAAAAAAAATCATCTTCGCCAGAAATGTTGGACACATCAAGGGGAAACTTCACACAAATGTTCCCCAAGCCTTGGGTGTACAAATTTGTTAAGGAATCATTGATAGGTCACATGGTTTGGCAGCCCTATTGGATTGAAGAAAAATATTAAATATTGTATTATCTGGAACTGCTTAATCATTCGACATGAAACTTCACAATTATAATCTAGTTGTGATGGGGAATACGTGTATTAAATTTCAACTTGATCGGACACATGGCCTGGTAGCCAGAATTCTTTTTATGGCCTGGCATTATTTATTTATTTTTTATCTGGGTTCTTTTTGATTTAATTTGATTTTTTTTGAAAAAGGCTCACTTGGCTGTGCCTGGGTGGGTTTGAGGGTAGAGGAGTAGCAGCTGAAATGAAAATCCGATCCTTTTTGGTTGTTTGGGTTCCTTCCGATGACTCCAATGCAGGACTGTACCAATTTGATTTTAATCCTATTCTTAAAACCACACAAAACAAGTTCTGGCGAGGTTCTGCAATCTCTGATTGCTCTTTCTAGTTGGTCTTGCACCCTCTGCCTTCTCCATGCTTTGTCCCCCCCCCGCCCCCCTCCCAAGTTATATGGAGGACGCACAATGTCCATTGTGCAGGATGCACAAAAAAAATGAAATGTATAATCAGGTGAATCAGGAAGAGGCCGGGATGCTGTGGAAGCAGAAATAGGGCGGGAGACCTGGGAAAATTAAACATACAACTTAAAAACTTCAATTGTTGTCGTGTTATAATTTACAATTATTGACGACGTTTACATAATCCAAGTCAAATTGCATTTAAATAATCACAAAAGCATTTCATCAGTGCAGAGCATGTACGGGGTCAAGTTTCCCCGATTCGACACGAATGTTGATGACATGGTTTGAATAAAGTTGTGCTTCCTACATTGGTAAGACTGATGCTTGCCACTCGGACATGGTGTGTTGTGTGCTGTCTGGAGAGTGGACATACGGTATGTGACATACACTTTAACCTAAGTGGAGAACGGCATGCTATCTGGCGGCCATGAGCGCTGGTGCATTGTACACATACAGTATACACAAACAAGGTATATGAGGTCATTGACCGAACCGTGCACGCCAACGACTGAAAATAATTTACCATTTATTTTAAACCCCGTTTTAATTCAATGTTTATTCCATGATTATTTTCTGAACATTGTGAAGTTATTATAAACTCAAATCGCATGGAGGTTGCAAGCAAGTCGCAGGTCCCCAAACACCAAGTCCCAAGTCCAAGTCTCAAGTCAATTTAGTCAAGTCCAACTCAAAACCACAATTCTGACAAATGGAGGTGTTGAACTGAAGTTCAGGCGTATCGAATTACTGTATCTCATTCTGAGAGCTTTAAGAACGTCTCTCGTACAAGGGAAATGCCATCACAATTAAAGGCAAGGAACTTGCACATTTTAACTCTTCTTTTCGCACCTGTCATCATTTATAATGTAACATTTTGTCACACATAAAATTTGGAACAAGCCTGGGTCTTGGTCGACGATGTACTCAGACGATTTAAGCACTCGGCTTGAAAGATCGAAAATTTAAACCAATGGCTGGGACGCCTGGGCCAGGCGTGCGGTCCCCGTGTATCCCCTATCCAGGGTTCTGGGGAGAATCGTGGCTGGTGGTACCTTGCCTTGACTAATGCAAGTCACAATGTATTTGGTTCTTCAATTGATGCTGTCACACAATGGCATCGTGCACTAAAGGAATGAGCAATGCTCATGGCCATGGTCTACGAGAGGATGCTTTTTAAGAAAATGTCAAGGCTTAGCAAAAAGGACGACAGATTACAAAACCGTGACAATCCCCAAAATTAAAATTTCTAGTATGGAATCAAGCAGGTGAAGGAGAGTGTGTGTGGGCCTAAACAGGTGTGTTATCAAGTGGTGACCTTGTAAGAAGGCTTCATTACTTGCAAAATCGAAGATTCACAAATATATTGGTTGGTCTGGTCTGTGATTCTGTCTGTCTATCAGTATGTCAATTGCCTAGCAGCTGGTCACAATTTAAAGCAATCTTCACAAAACTTCACGAAATGGGAGAGTTGGTCATAAGCAAGAAGCCTATTGATTTTGAGATCAAAAGGTCAATATAGGTTAAAGGTCAACATAGGCCAAATTTCTAAAATCGTCAATTTTCATCCGATTGACTTGAAATTTGAAGAAGATTTGCACATTTGGTCATTGAATTCAACCACCAATTATTTGTTAAGGTCAAATTTGTTTTAGGGATTTCACAAGTATCCTGCTCTACACGACGTCTTTCTTGTTGAATCATTATAGCAAATCATAAGCCTGGTGTTGGCTTAGTGGTTAGGGTGGCGGCTTGGGATCCTCGGGTCCTGAGTTCAAGCCCCGTTGGCCGCCGAATTAAAATACACCAGGAGGTTGACTCAGCCTGTCATCCTTCTGAGGTCGGAAAAATGAGTACCAGTGTACTGGTAAGGGGGACACTGCATCAGCGGCATAGCCGCGTCCCAACCAATGATGCAACCAGCAGCCACAGGCTGCACTCGATAGAGAGATAGCAAATCACGCAATCAAATTAACTTTCAAAATTGAAGGCAACTTGCGTGGTGCCCTGTAAGTGACCAGAAAAGACATCTGGCCCAAATGATTCGATAAATAAACACAACAACGACACTGGGCAGAGCGCATACCACCACCAAGCTGAACAGTTTACGTTTTGTATCCTACCGATAGGCCGCATCTGGATCCGGACCTGAACCAAAATCTAATCAGCTTCTTCTTTTCACATAACATCGACATAGTTTTGTTAAAACTCGTCCACAACGTTTCAAAATAGCATGTTAAATAATAATAAATTAAATAATTCTCGTATCCAGATCGGAATTCGGATCTTCACCAAAATCGAATCAATTCATCGTTGCGACGCACCTAACCTGTCCACCAAGTTTCTTTCGAATCCGTCCACAACTTTTTGAGATATCGTGATATGTATATATAATTTTTGGCTCGATCTCTCAATGGTGAAGAATCACTTAAAAAATTCTAATAGTCGGATCCGGATCCAGATCTTCACCAAAATCTAATCAGTTTGTCCTTGCTACACACTCAACCCGTCCACCAAATTTCGTCCAGATTCGTCTGCAACGTTTTGAGATATCCTGTTCACAGACAAACAAACAGACAGACAGAAAGGGTTGAAGACAACCTCCGTCCACCTTCGGTGGCAGGGGTAATTAAAGACATTGGCAAGGCGTGTGTCATTGGCCTGATTCTGCGTCAGGTACAGTGGGACAAGATCGAGGTAATAAAATCCCAAAAATTGAAGGAACGGGTAATTTTGAACGTCCAGTCTGCAACATACTAACCCTCCAGCACCAAAACCATCGGAGTTACACACCACAATGACCACAGACATCATTGAAATTGGGGTTACGTGTGTGGTTTGTATGAAAGATCAAAATAAATGACATGATGCAAATGCGACAATTCAGGTCAATAAACAAAAAAACAAGACTGCAACACACGAAGCAGAACGGAAAACTAGTCTTGTTCATGAAAGCAAGCACCAATCCGACCGTTTATAGTCGAGAACCAAACCCTGACAAGACAGCTTCGAGGTAAGTGTGCTACCTCTGCACCATCCTACGAGACATCGAGACCATCCCCACACAAACTTCACGAACGAAGTGAAAACTCAGCATACCTGGGGGTTCACATCCAAGATACATGTCTTTCCAGTGGCAATAACACGGTGAATCGACTCAATCTTGGTACCGTAAAGGTTCCCTTCATATTCCCCACTTTCCAGGTAACCACCAGCCTTGATATCGGTCTCCATCTCGGGACGAGAAACAAAGTGGTAACCCTGACCATCATGCTCATCCTCACGGATACGTCGGGACGTGTCTGTGGAAAAAGGACGGACGTATCGAGAAGATGAAAATGGACACTATGGACAACCAGAAAATAAGCAACGACGAGCTCACTTAACACGTCATCACAATGGTGACAAACTCTATGTTAATTCCAGAGAAATATTTAGCTAAATGCCATTAACCAAAAGCAGTTTGCCACTTACACGGTACAGTCATGCCGTAACGGTCCGGGTTGGGTAAGATCAGGCGGTTCTTGAGACTGCGCCGCCCCACACCTTGTGCCCCGATCAAGACCAGGGTTTTCCTCTGGAAGGGAGGCATCTTGGCAACTTCCTCGTAGATGAGGATTTCGTGCCGATCAAACTCTGTGCACAGCAAATGGTAATGCACAAGAACCGTACAAGTCTGAACACACGAGGGCACCAAAGCACAGCACTCGCTCTCCAGAACATCTCTCCTTTGCGGTGATCTGCCCTCGGGCAGGCAGGTTCATCGCTGCCAAAGCAGCCCCGCACGCAGCAAGGATTTTACATTGAGTGGCTTGCCTTTGCCTTCCCAATGGTAGTCAGGGAAGGAATTTGCAATTTCTGCTGCGTGCCAAGGTGATAACCCGCCTACTCTTGGTGAAAGACACCATGGGATCTTTAGCGCCCACCGGATAATGCTAACAGACGGGAGACCCGGTTTAACGCCCATCCGAGGATTGGTGCCTTTTGTGATGCGACACCCTGCCTGTGAAACACCAATCCGACACTTTATACTCGGGCCGGGATTCAAACGAGTGGCAGACAGCTATAAGTAAAGTATGCACTCTTGTTAAGTCTATTACATCTGTCTCTGGTGGATGCTCCCCTTCAATTCCTTCCCTCACTCCTCATGGCACCACAGCCAATTCCGCTCGTGAGAAGGCCGAATGGCTCAATTCTGTGTTTGCTTCGAAATCTTGTGTTCCCAACACCTCACTCTCAGTACCCATCATCCTTCCCTGTCGTACCCAACTGTTCCTGGACTCTGTGTATCTTGCACCTGAAAATGTGGAGGTTCTTTCAACCCTCGACTCTGACTGTGCCACAAGACCGGGCAGCATCAGTTCACGTGTCCCAAGAACCTGCTCTGCTGCTTTTGCGCATCCTCTCTCTATCCTTTTCACCTATTCATTTGTGATAGGTCATCTTCCATCTGCTTGGAAATCCGGCAACATCACTGCACGGAATAAAAAGGCACAACAACGGATCCCCTTAACTACAGACCTATCAGATTACTTCCAATCATCAGCAACATCATGGAATCGACCATCGGAGTTGAAATGAAATTCTTCCTTTTCTCCAACAACCTCATCTCAGATCACCAATTTTGTTTCAGACCAGGTCACTTCACCTTGGACATGCTGCTTCTATTTACCCAACAATGGATGGAGGCCCTCAAGATCAGACGTGAGATCAGGGCCATCTCTCTGGATACATCTCGTGCTTTTGATACAGTCTGGCATCCTGCCTTACTCTCCAAACCGTCTGCCAATGGCATCCAATACCAACTCCACACATGGCTTACTGACTTCCTCTACTCACGTAGCCAACATGTGGCACTCAACGCAATCCTTTAATCTCCTCTCCCCGTCAAGGCTGGAGTGCCTCAAGGCCGTATTCTGTCTGGGCCCAGTCCTATTCCTGATCTTCATCAATGATCTGTCTGACCCTCTAGAAAATCCCCTTTATCTATTTGCTGATGACTACACCCTCGACAGTAACATCCCTCATCCTTCAGACAGGTAGGCTGCAGCCTCTTCCCTCTCTTAAAACCTTGAAAAAAAAATCACAAGCTGGTCAAACATTTGGAATACATCTTACAATCTCACTACCTCTCTCAGAAAGGATCATCTGGCACCACCCCTAAACACCACCCTCCCCCCCCCCACCACCACCAATCTACTTTCTCAACAATCCTCTTGAGGAGGTTTAGTCAGTCAAACTCCTGGATCTCACTGTCAGCTAGGATCTTTCTTGGGCAAACCACATTTCAACAATGGGCTCCAAAAGCCAGCTGCCAACTGGGCATCCTCCGTCATACAAAGTGTTTCCTTGGCACACCTCAACGCCGATCCACCTACACGACCGTCATCCGCAGCTTGATGGAGTACCGCTTTCCCCTCTGGGCTGGCTCCTCTGCCTCACATCTCGCTCAGCTTGACGCTGTGGAATCCAAGGTCTTCAAGATCTTTCGAATCTCCCATGCTGAAGCCGAGTCTATGGGCCGACCATCTCAGATCACCCCCAATCCAAAACCATGTTATTTTCAACCCTCATTAACCCAACCCAAATCCCTCACAATTTTCCAGTTTTTCCTCCTTCTCCATGCACGCATGTTTTGCATCCTGTTTTTGACTGTTACGTCCTGATCCGTTCAGTGTGCTCGCTCTTTCACGAACCTCGACTATGTATATACAGTATATATATATATATATATATATATATATATATATATATATATATATATATATATATATATATATATATATATACATATATAAACCATCTGTTCAGCCTGGCAAAAAAAGTAAAACGCTCCAGGTCATCAAAAAAGAAAGTCATTCAAGAAAAATCATGCAGAAAAGTTGAAAACGACAAACATTTTAAGTTTACCAATATTTTGTACACACAATTCCTTCTTACAACCACATTAATGTAAACCACAAAACTCCCTCCCCCATCCCCCCTCCCCAAAAACCCTGTCAATACGAACCTGCATTCTTTGTTGACAAGTACATCATTTTCTTCTTCTTCCTTTGTCCTACAAGGCCACAAAATCCTCCTATAAGAGGGAGCACATAGATATTAGCTCACGTTTGTGAGACAGGATACCTGGAAGAAGCAAAATACCGACTGGGCTGACAGTTGGTTTGAAAGTTTGAAAGTTGTCCTTTGCTATCATATTGTTGGCACAACCTTTGCAACCTTTACCTTTCTTGGAATACGCATTGTTCTTGATGTGCAAGGATAGCTTCTAAAAGGCTTGCTTTTATTTCCAGTGTCCAACCAAGTTTCTCTATCATTCTGGGGAAAGTACCTGCTCTTTCGATTAAGCCATTTATTAACTCGACAAGCATTCTTTCAGCTATTCTGCATTTAATCATTAAGTATCAGAAGTGGTGAAACGATGCGTCAGCGGGAATTTATGGGGGGGGGGGGGTGAAGGAAGGAGTACAAAGAGTTTAAAGGGCAATCTAATTATTATGTATGGGAATTGTTTTGTTTTCTTTACAAAAGTGAGCTATTATATGGTGTGAATGCAATTGGAAGGTTAGAATTCAACATCAAACGTGGCAAAGTACAGAGATGTAAGCTCTGAGAGTTGAAAAGAAAGTTTTAAATTACTGAAGTTTAGAAAACACAATAACTCGCTTTCAAGTAATTACGGCCCTTCTGGTGAGCAAAGTGGACCCAGGAAGGTGGGTTGCGCGTGTGAATTGCACTCACACGCACGATAGGAAAACGCTCTCTCCAGCAATCCAGGTCGAGCTAGTACACCACAATCATGTAGAACCGGATGGCACTACTTTACACAAATCAATCATAACTCAACAAAAAAGTATAAAAGAAACTTTAAATGTATTGTTCTGTTGTTGTTGTTGTTGTTGTTGTCGTCGTCGTCGTCGTTGTTGTTGTTATTGTGGCAGGGAAACAACATTGTGCGAACCTATTTGTAAATTGTTAAAGTACCAACAACACCCTAAGCCAACCTAACATGAGTGAACGTCAATGTGTGGGCACCGATTGAAAGTTCATATCGTGAGAGGGAACTGCTTGATGGCCAGGCACGCGTCTAAAGCATCATTCTGTGCACTGAGCACAAGAGCCCGGCTCCCGTGATAATGGGACCAGAAACACATTTCCGGGATAATGAAGGGTCACCTGGGAGGGTTGGAAAGTTGACTTCCTTTCCATCACATCTTCTGTCACTTAATTATGTCTCTGAAGATTGGGAGCTACACAAAAATGCACTTTGAAAATGCGTCCCACTCGGCACCCGCGTCCCGCTCAGCACACAAGACTCGCGCCCCGCTCGGCACACTACACGGCACGCGTGCAATCCCCCCGCATATTGCTCATGGAAGAGCAAGTTCTTGAGCTTCACATATATTCACAAAGAAAGTCTCACCCATGGTGGCGCTATAATCCCATTCAGGCCGTGTGTAGGCTTTGCGTTTTTCCTCTAGTGTCTGGCTGGGCACGAGACCCGTGATACTCCGGTCATGCACTTTGCAAGCCTGTATAAAAGCACGCGCATGCATGCACACACTCACAATTACAAAACACCTTTTTAACCACAATCACTGATGACATACATCATCAAAATTTGGAGTTGCTATTCCTATACCCTTCTGGGGGACCATAAGCGTGTTCGAGACAAGCGGTAAAGTCTTTTCATAACATGTACGAATCGCTCCGGCTGAAGGAGCTAACAACCGGGGCTGGAGCTTGCACGTTGGTCGGGGTACAAGCACACAATGTCCTATTCTTTTCACAAGGTAGCATGGGATATTATATTTCACAAGCGAATACTGTAGCAGCTGGAACAGCTATCTTCGTGTCCCCTTGTGATGGTTAGAGTACTCGTTGATACAACGTTCTGCCTGCAATTCACCAGGATCACGGTTTACTGGTGGGCCAATAAATCAAATCCATATCAAAGATGAAAAATCAGTGTGCTACATTTGAGCTATCATGCCAGTCATATTAATCAGGAAGGATCCCCAGATACTCTGGGCTGAGCAGTAATAAAAAAAATTACTTGCACAATTTAAATATATATTTTCCACAAACGCCAAAGTACCAATTGTAATTCACAGTTTGCTTTGCAATCTCTCACCTGCCACCAGCTTGGGTCCTCTTGAGAGACTATCTGCAAAGTGTCCCCCTGTTTGAAACTCAAACCAGCCTCCTTGCAGGGGATCAGATGGTCAGTGTTTGGGTCATAGTTGAAGTGACATTTGACAAAGAGCTACGGAAACACAGAACAAAGAGCTACAGAAACAGACTTTTTGGAGGCAAGTGAATTTTCATGTTATATGCATCATCGGGCACAGTATAAACTCGGGATGATCAGAGTAGTGGAAGAAACCAATGAAAGTGCAGAGGTTCAGATAATGTGCGCAATAACAATAGAGACTGAGGATTCCACCAAGACCTGTGGTTTGGTTTAATTATCCCCACGCTTACAAAAAAAACCCCCAAAAAAACCAAGCAAAGTCAATGATGCATCATCGCAAATGCCTACGCTTCCCACCGAAGGCAAAGGTGAAAGATGGCAGAAGGTTCCACCAGGATTGACTCAATATCAAATTTTGAGTTTAATTTTTTTTTTTCTATTTCGATTGCTGTGACTTGTCCCCGACCCTGGGGCATGAACCGGAGGTCACATGCAAAATAAGGTCACATAAGTGGAGACAGCGTGATGGACGATTATAATCGCCTCCACCTGTCTGTCCGTCCGTCCATCCGTCACGGTATGGCAGGGTCAAAATGTCAAATACCAGAAACAAAATGCAATGATGGGCATATTTTAAATGAAACTTCGTGCACGCAATCAACATTGGGGGACGCATGAATATGCAACGATTTTCTGGATTTGACATCCAGTTCATGCCCAAAAGGTTGGCAACTCCGAGCGTGGGGAGTTGCGATGGCGCACCATCGACTTTGCACGAGTTTATGTTGGTTCATTATCCATGGTAGATGATTATACTTGTCAGATGATGCACCTAAACCACCCACAGGCAAAAATATTGATATGAGGTTTTCTGGGCAAAATCTTCACGCATGACCTCATTTTGGGAGAGTTTAAACATTGCAGTGCTTACTCATTCCACCACAATCCTGTAAATCAAAGTATCCATGTACCATCAAAGCCACAGGAACATTCACTGGAAACTCTCCTCTTTAGGAAGCAACTGTGAAACTATTGATAATGTGACAAAGGTGAGATAGGCAAATCGACATTGTTCCTTTGTGGATATTAGGTATTTGCACACCTTCGATGCAACCCTCCTTCAAAATGCGAAAAAGCATGTTCAAACAAAGGAATAATAGAACCATTACATGACGAGAATAATAGGCCCCTTACGATTCTACGCATTCCACATTCGTTCATCATCGGTCCATATACTCCCTCTGTCCACCTACGGCACTTCAAAAAGGCAGGTGAGAATCTCACCTGTGTAGCCGGCGGTGGTTTGTTGTAACTTGGTAGCACTTTGAGCACAAGGCTGCCGGTAGAATCCTGAAGGAGACGTTGGAGACCCGGTGCATCCCCACCTACGTCTTGCCCATTAACCTCACGTATGACATCACCCACATGCAGCAGGCCCTGCCGATCGATAGCTCCGCCACGCAAGATCCGAGCGATAACCAGCTCACCTCGCTCCACACGGAACGTTACGCCCTGATAATTGGAGTACACATACACACGGCCAACTTGATTTGATGCAACAACCAGTCCACAGAACTCGTCTCATTGTAACGAACACGCGACTGTATATCAGCAATGCAAAAGCTAAAACACGACCAATTACCCTACAAACACTTGCGGAATCGCACCGGGCTTTGTCTGTCTTGTTCATATCTCAAAAAATTATTTTTCTGCTCATAAACTAATATTTTAAACAAAGCTCATCAAGGCGGAAGGAGGTGAGAAAAAAAGGGGGGGGGGGTAAGAGTCCTTTGTTTGTGATGGATCAAAAGGAAAAAAAAAACAATGTGGAATACATATTTTACAGAATGAAGAACTATCCTCGCTGGTGAAGGCGCGTGTCGATATGTGTTGGACATGTAGAACAAGGGATGATAGATATCAATAGGACATTGATTGAGGTGTACCAACGGCTGTGGGATGCAAGGTGAAATGGACGTTTCGGGTGTCAACATTAAACCTTCGTTGACGTAGAGTCCACAAGTGGACTCCTTTTGGCACTGCACACACGGACATCTCTTCTGATCCGACAAAAGGTCAACGACCAAAACGTCAGCTTCTCCTTGGTTCCCACGGCAGTACGCGATAAACGTCCCGTTGATTTCATCCACTGTTATAAATATTTTGCATACTTGCCCAAGGACATTAATTGTGTCGATGCAAGAGCACATTGGTGAGAGTCTCATTGGGAGCAAGAGGGGATGGTGGATGGGGGTGGGGGGGGAGTGAGTGGGTGGTGAGGCTGATTAATAATCTCTGAGGTCAATATTTACATCTATTTGAGGATTCGGATGAAAGCTGTTTGACATGAAGGAACACCTTTAGAATTTGTCTGTAGTGCCACCGACTTTGATAATTATTCAATCAGCCAAAAGTCCAACATTTGAACGCAGTGACTAATCAAAACTGTTTTCGAATTTTCAAACAGACCCAGATGATGAGAAATAGCAGGCCATGGACATGTCGTAGAATTGTACGATGTAGAAAAAGGCCTCCCGAAACTCCGAAAACCCCCAACACTCCCTTCACTCCCCCCCCCCCTCCCAATGCCACAAACAAACATCCAGAGTTCCACATCTCTTTCATATGAAAGCAAAACTGACATGAGGGTAATGCTAGTTCAAGCTGTGGTGCTCAAATGTCATTTCTATCCTCAGAATGGTTCACAAAATTAATGAAGTCACAATGAGGTTCCAAGTGTGTGTGACCTCACCAGTGGCTCTCCTTCAATCCGCCGAATACCAACGACGCGAACAGCTTCTCCGAGCAGATCAACCGGCAGAGTGATGTCACCCAGAAGGCTCCGTGTACCAGGAGTGCTGGCAAGATGTTCAGAGCTGTGTGAAGCTACCGAGTCGTGGGCTTCAAGCAGCGACTGAGGATGGAGGCACAGGTACAGTGACAAATGGAATTAGGTCAACAAAGAAAAAGTATATATTTTTTGGAAACAGGTCAGGCCGCAAGATCTGCTACCAATACACTGTAACCGTAAGCTAGGACTACCTGTTTTCAGGATCCAGTTGACGGTGAATAAACCGTCTTCCCCATGAGTTTCCATTTGGAAACTGGTGAGGAGGGTGGCTGGACAACCTGGAGGAACTAAAAACAAGATTCATTTAAGGGTGTACGAGCTCACTTGAGAGCTACCAGCAAACTCAGCAGTGATTGTTACTTGTGGACAAACTAAGTTCCCAGCTCAGTAAGGCAGTTAGTCGAGGAGATGTTTCTCTGCAATAAGAATCTCCCTTCCAACCCACACAAGGACAGCATGGAGGGGTACGCCTAAGCCAGCCAGCCAGCCAGTACACCAGAAAGACAATTCCCCACCCCCAAGCCCCCAGCAGTTCCGAAGCCCCGGACCAAGACGGTGGCCCGATCAGGGAAGGAGCACGGGGTGCTAAGAATCCCTGGGTTCATAAAGTCCATCACTGGAATCTAAGAGTTCAGACATACAATGTTCGATCTCTACGAGGAGACGACCAATTACTCGAGCTTGAGGAAGAACTTGAAGGAGTAGACTGGGACATTATAGGATTTATTGAAGTTAGAAGGCAAGGGGAGAAATTTGCTGAGCTAAAGAGTAGACATCATTTTTAACCACATAGGTATGGACACAACAGAAGTTTGGTCGGAGCAGGATTCATCATCCAAAAGAAATGGATAAAGTACATAACTGAAGTCAAAGACATTAAAGACAGATTGGTCACAAATTACAATGAAACAAAATAAGAAATACAGCATCAAAATTATCCAGGCATGTGACATCAAAAGCGGATTACAACTTGATAATAGGGGATTTCAACGTCAAAGTCGGACTTAAGAAACGTGGAGAAGAGGACATAATGGGAAACTTTGGATCAGGAATTAGAAACGATGGAGACAAACTCATCGGGTTTGTAAACGGTAACAAACTAAAAATGATGAACACATTCTTCAAGAATAATGGACGTGGAAAAGTCCACATGGACAAACAAAAAATGAGATCTAGTTCATCTTAAACAAATTAAACATTGTCCAGGACATGAAAGTATTAAAGTGAATACAGGAAGTGATCATCGATTGCTTTTATCAATAAATCTATCATAACGAATGTCAGCACGTGTCAGTCAGTCAGTGTGTGCATCTTCTCCATAAGTAGAAAAAACCATGAAACCGAGTGGCCTGAAACTTTGTATGAATACTAAGGGAACTCCAAGAGAGAGAGAGTGCAGGACCGATGTGCTGATCCTCGGCCTGTCATCCACCCTCACAACGATCAAGCTCCAGATAGTCAATCTTGGGAATCACCACCTGAATTGTGCGTCCAAGGTTTCAATCATAGGATGAAGAACGAGTCTTGCTCGTGAAGGCGAATGTCGATCGGCGTCGGTGTAAAGGTAGAACAATGTATGGAATCAAAAGAACATTAATTGAGGAAGGCTAACCACCGTGGGAAAAGGGGTGAAGCTGACATTTCGGGCGTTAACCCTTCGTTAGAGCCCCTCTTTTCTTCCGAAGAAGAGCTGACGCCCAAAAACTCTCCTTCCTCCCCACAGCAGTTAGCATACGTCAATCAATGTTCTGTTAATTTCACCAATTTTTACAATTAAGCGTTTGTTGGTTGGTTGGTTCCTTTTCTGTTTCATCCGCACTGTCCGCTCCCCTCTTCTTGCTGTGTTTCGCTCAGCTTGAGTGCAGCTTGTTCACCATCATGTGTCCCTCTCGTCCGTGTCTCTGTCTGTCTGTCTGTCTGTCTGTCTGTCTGTCTGTCTGTCTGTCTGTCTGTCTGTCACACACACACACACACACACACACACACACACACACACACACACACACACACACACACACACACACACACACACACACACACACACACACACATTCACACCCTGAACCTGCTGTTGGTGTTTCCCCTTTCCATTCTACGCCAGCTCTTCCACGAGCCTTGACCAAACAGAGATGTGTTACGACGGATCAAACTCTTTCCTACGTTCCACAGGTTGATAAAAAAAAATCTGCAAATCTATTTTCTTCTATTTTGCACGGTTACCCAAATCCACTGGTGCTCAAATCACAGGATAATACTGAAAAATGATTCATGCTCCCATGACGTCACGCTTCGATTCAAGCAACTCACTGTTAGTGGGTCATACCTGCCTTTTCTCTCAAGTGCTTTTCAACTTGTACGGAACGTGTCAGCGAGGTTTACAGTTCAAGCTCATAAGTTTGATCATGTTACTCCAATCTTCGTGAGGCTTCACTGGCTCGCAGTGCACCAGCGTATTAAAATACTGACGACTATTAAAGAGAAACATAAATTGGTACCTGTACCTGGCCACTGAGATTTCTCACCTCATCGCACCTTGGACACCTGCAAGAATACCTGTGGCGCCAACACCTTTTACAATCCACACAGCCTCATCAATTAAGGTTTATATTTTAAATCTCTCATAAAATAACATCTTTTATAGTTGCTTAAAATTTTTTTTAGTTCTTTATTACGTCGTCCATTCTTTGCAAATCACTTTGAGATTTTACTGCAACATTTCTCGATTTATCGAAGGGTAGGTAACCCGATGTGTGCCGGGATGCTGACCAAATTCCTGCTTCATGTTTTATCTCTGACCTCAGTGCTACTGCAATGTACTAAGCAATGATGAGCAAATGGGTCTACAAGTCACTATTAAATGACTTAAATGCCAAAATGAGTACCCTTCTTAATGAGAAACATTCAATTGGGTTGCGATATCTTGATACTATGAACGGAGAGCAAAGATGGCAGTGAAACCAGAGGTAAGCATGAACAACCTTCCTACCATGTCGACAATCCTCATGGAAAATACTGGACACCATGGCAGGAGAACTGGAATAGATTTCTTTGCTGGATATACCTGCTAAAGCTGGAAGCAGGGCTTGCGTCTGGCCCAACAGAACTGCTGAAGTCACGTTTCAGCAATGTCCAGGTGGCCTAAAAAGCCACAATCAATTATGAAGTCACCACCAGAATCAGCAAGGCCAGCGCAACATTCAGCAAGCTGCAGCACCGACTATGGAGTTATCGAGGAATCCGTCTTTCCACCAACGTCGCAGTCTACCGGGCGGATGTGCTAACCAGTTGGCTGTTGAGCTGCGAAAGCTGGACTCCCTATCGCAGACACCTCAAATTCCTCGACCATTTCCATCTTATGATGCTTGAGGGAAATTGCGAAAGTTAAATGGCATGACCTGGTCCCCAACACAGTTATCCTTGGTCGTTGTCACATTGAGGGCATTGCGTCCCTCATCATTGCAAAGCAGTTCTGTTGGGCCGGACACAAGGCTTCAACAGATGAAATCAAAATACCGAAGGCCAGATTCTATGGTCAGTTAAAGGAAGCAGTCCCCCAACATAGGCGGCCAGTGCAAGCAATATGACGACGTCCTCAAGTCTAACCTCAAGTCCGACAATATCGAGATGGGAAAGTCGGAAACTACAGCTAAAAAGCTGAACGTCTGGCACTCTACCTGTAAGATCTCCATCGTAGTCTTTGAAGAACATCGCTTTAAAACAGCTAGAGTGAAGCGACACCAACGGAAGCACAGGGTTGTGCCACCAGACGCACCGTTCATCTACGTGGCCTGTGGAACAACTTGCACATCCAGGATGGGTTTACTGAGTCACGAAAGAAGCCACTGTCTTTGATGAGATCCATCGAGATTGATGGCTCGTTCCATCAGGCAATGAGTTGCAGGATGGCATAGAGGTATGCATATTGGCCTTTGAGCTGTCTCGCCTGGGTTCAAATCCTGACCCAGCTATGTACTGTCATGTGGCGTTTCACAGGCAGGGAGATTCATCAATGTGTGTGCCGTCCCTCGGATGGACGTTAAACGGGTGTCCCGTCAAGTCGGAATTAGTTGATGGATGTTAAAGATCCCACGGTGTCCTTCGTAAAGAGTCGGTGAAGTATCGTCGGCACCCCAGCCAAGTTCCAAATTTCTGCACAGACTTCCTGTGTCAGAGTAGTGACTCATCCAGCAATGTAACTCTCGCCAAGAAACTGCTTCGGTGGAACCTACACTCTGTACAGAGCGTGATACATGACGTTATCCGAGCTGTAGAAGCACAACACACCACAAAAGAAAGCCACCACCCTCTTGGCCTGCTGCACATCCATCCGTTGCAACTAACGTTAAGCAAACCAAGCTTTCATAGTTTGCTGTTCCCTCCAGAGTACAGCTTATGATAGATTAATATCACGTATTCCTGTGACCATTTGTCCATTGTTTACGAATACCCAGGTCACGCAATAAACGCTCCTCCATGACCCTTCGATCACTGCATTAAAAATCGAACAAACTGAAATAACATGTATTCACAAGCGAATGCAAATGCCTCATGACATAGATTGTCATTCCGAAGTCGTGACAGGTGTTGACATTCGACCCGGGAAAAATCAAAACTGCCCTCTTGAAACTTTATAAATCGGAACTGAAAAAAACCATAAGAATGTATAAAAACGAAGATTATCATTTTTTGGTCAACACCAAGTGTTGTGGAATGGCCACATAAACCTGCGGCCGATTCAAGCTTATTGAGCACCGCTAACAATTGCTCCAGGAAAACCCGTATGTTGACTGTTTTTTTTTTTTGCCACAAAAGACAGTTAGCCCCAAAAGCAAGGTTTATGAATCAGGACAAAAAAAAAAAAGAAGGTCAGAGCACAGATCAGTGCAGACTGCCTTTGGTCACCCTGACCTGGATTACAAAAGGGCTTCTGTGATACCCCACGGTGCATCATCTATACTCACCCCACGGTGCCGAATGAAAACACCAGAACAATGTCTACCTGCTTAGGTCTGCAGGGGCTGTGGCAAGGTATTTTTGTGCCAAGCCTTGTCTGGATGGGTGTTATTTTTGAAATTATGTGCAAGCTTCCTTTGATGGAAACAAGGAATGATACAACACAACAATATACCCACCCTCCCCGTAGGAGTGTAGGAGGAGGGGCAGGGAGAAAAACCAGTAAGTAAGTTATGCAACAGAGAGCGATGCGAGTTATGCAATGTACAAGGAGGTGACTGTAAACGCGATAAATTCAAGGTGAGATCAAAAAGAGGGAAAAATAGCATCGGGATAAAGAGGCAGTGTATGACAGGTCAGGCCAGATTAGATCGGTGACTTGCTACAGGTACCATGTAAACCTGTACTAACCTGTTCCATGGTCGGGTTGTCGGCGACTAAACCGTCTCCCCCACCAGGTTTTCTGGTGAGGAGGGTGTTTGGATATGGACACCCAGCAGGATTAAAAACAAAACCTGTCAAAGGGCGGAGGAGCTCCTTGTGAGCCAACGGCCATCCATATCTAGTGCCCAACTGTGTCTGCGGACGTCCTCCTGCAGTTGGGTTACTTTTTATTGGGAGGTTGGTGGCAGGATTTGCACTCCGGCCACCGTAAAACCCTTCATTCCACAAAACACAAAAACTCGAAGAAATCTGAAAACCCACTCCGTGGGAGTACCTCCTGTGCAGCTTCCCTTCGCAGGGCAGCTCACCGGATGACGGGATTGGGGCAAAGCCTTCGGGACCCCCAATCTTTGATAGGAGGGAAACCACGGGGTAACATCCCTGGGTCAGATTGCGGGAGAGTGTGTCGGAGTGGTGCTGAGGTGTCGTCCACCAGACGGCGATCTCCTTGGGTTAACCTGAGGCGGTCCCTTCGGGTGGGTGCCTGGAATGTCCTATCCCTAAGAGAGGATGATCACCTGTCTCTGTTATCATCTGAGCTCAAGCGTTTGGACATCGGTATTGCAGCTCTCTCTGAGGTTCGGAGACCGGATTGCGGCGAGATAATGGTGGGTGGTTACACCTACTATTGGTCTGGTCGCTCTGATGGTTACCATACCCAAGGAGTTGCTGTAGCTGTGTCCAATAAGCTGACCCCAATGATAATTGAGGTAACACCGGTCAACGAGCGTATTATGAGACTAAGGATTCGTCACTCCTTAGGTGTCATTTCCCTGGTCTCTGTCTATGTTACGATTGAGGCGAGTGATCTCACCGTGAAGGATGCATTCTACGTCACGCTCGAGTCTGTGGTTGATCAGTGCCCCAGATGAGATACACTCCCAGTCTTGGGGGATTTCAATGCATCGACTGGAACTGATAGGGATGGTTATGAGACATGTGTTGGTCCCATGGGTCAGGAACTATGAACCAGAATAGCAGTAAGTTCCTTGACTTTGCAAGAAGTCATGGACTTAGGGTGGCTGGTTCATGGTTTCAGCGCCCACAAGCTCATCGCTGGACTTGGTATTCCAACGCTGGCGGTGTGGCAAAGGAGATTGACCATGTCCTCATTGACGGTCGCTGGAGGATGAACCAGAACTGCAGGGTCTACCGGAGTGCTCAGTTCCTCAATACTGATCACTGGCTTGTTGGGGCAACTCTAAAGCTGCACCTTAAATCCGGGAGAATGGTACCATCCCAGCCTCGGCTGGATGTTGGCAAGCTCAAGGATGAGAGGGTAGACGAGGAGTTTCGAACAGGCTGAGTGGAGATTTGGGGGGTCTGGGTGCTTTGGGGGGTCCTGCAGAGTTGTGGAATGCCTTCAAGACTACCGTCCTTGATGTTACCGGTGGATGTCTTGGAACTCACAGGAGGGCAAAGAAGAATTTTGTCTCTCAAGAGACACTGGATACTATTGACCAGAGTCACTGGGCCAGGCTGAATGGCAGAGCCGAGCTGTTCAGGGAGCTGAGGCGTAAAACTGTACGTGCGCTAAGGGTGGACAAAGAGGCCTATGTGCGAGGAATCTGTGAAGGGGTGGACTGTAGAGCATCACCTGTGGATGAGCGATTCTCATCCTGCTTACAGAGGAATTTGTGAATTGCGTTCCTCCAAGGCCGTCCCTCGGTGTACTACAGTTAGATCCGAGGGTGGTGTGCTCTTGACAGATGAGTCCCAAGTGAACGCCCGCTGGACCTGTTACTTTGGGCGGCTGTACCAGACTGACCCACATGAATGAATGAGAAATGAATGAGGAGTCGGAGCCGCTGGGATTATGGGTTTCCTGGGTCAAAACTAAGATCCAGGCTTTCAATGACATCTTGGATGCTGCTGTCCTGTCTGTGCCTGTTTGTGGTGAGGATGTTGAGGTCATGGAGATATTCACTTTCCTTGGCAGTGATATTCATGTCTCTGCTGGCTGTGAATCAGAGCTCAATGGACGTCTGGGTCGGGCTTGGGTAGTCATGGATTCACTGAATCATGGGGTGTGATGCTGCTGGTACCTGTGCGGGAGGACAAAAGTCCGAGTCTTCAGGTCTTTGGTGCTTCCAGTCTTGCTCTATGGATTTGAGACTTGGACTCTGACCAGGGATCTGAGTAGGAGACTTAATTCCTTTGGTACAAGGTCTCTTCGGAGAATCCGTGGCTATCGCTGGTCGGACTTTGTGTCCAATGAGCGGTTGCTGAGAGAGACTCGGATGAGATTTGTTACCTGCATAACCCATGAGCGTCAGTTGCGGCTGTATGGACATGCGGCTCGTTTTCCTGACGCTGATCCTGCTCACCAGATTCTCTCAGCGAGGGAGTCTCATGAGTGGAGGAGGCCAATGGGCCGACCATGTGCCTCGTGGTTGCAGCAGGTTGATTGGCATCTCAAGGAGATGGGGATGGGCCTGACATCTGCCTGGGGGATGGCCAGACGGAGACCCCTGGAGTTTCGGTGGAAAGTTGACGCAGCGATGCGCTGCTCTGGCGCATGCTCCCATACCTGACCTGACCTGAATGGCAACGCAAGGAAGAAAAAAAGCTTTGATTTATCAAGTAAACGAGAGTAATTCGACTGCGCGCAGTCGACGGGTATGCCTCTGCTCTCCCGCACAAATACTTGAGTATTGACATATTTGACCCTTGACCTTTATCATATCTGGTACAAAATCTAATCAGTTAATTGCCCTGTCTAACTTTACCTTTGTACCAAGTGTGATGAAATTCTGTCCAATATTTCTCGTGTTCGGGCGTAAACAGTAAAATTTCAGAGTTTGACCTTGACCTTTGACCCTTGACCTTTCTCACGTCTGACCCAAAATCTAGTCACTTAATTGCCCTGTCTTACTTTACCTTTTAACAAAGTTTGATGAAATTCTAAAATTTGCTTCTTGAGTTATCACGTAAACGAAAATCCGGACGGACGAACGGACGGACAGACGGACGGACAGACGGACACCCTAGAAACATAATGCCTCCGGCACCCTTGGTGCGGAGGCATAAAAATAAAATAAAATCACACCGAGAACAGCCGGTAGAGATTCATGTAAAATAGCACCATAGGTCAGTCGCGAATCAAACCCTGAATATTTACCTTTGTAATGACGCCACGACATGTTTGGTGTGTGTGTGTGTGTGTGTGTGTGTGTGTGTGTGTGTGTGTGTGTGTGTGTGTGTGTGTGTGTGTGTACACGTGATTGTACGTAAATGTGTACCTTTTCACACCAATATCTGAATTAGAACAATTGCGTATAATCTCACAGAACCACAAGAACACACTTTCTGGCTTTTGTCCATGTGTATCACCATGATCAACAGGTTTGGCCCAAACTAAGATGGTAACCTATTTTCATGTGGCGGACGATTCCCACATCATTCGAGATGTCAGTTCCACGATGCAAGTTGTCTCGAGACACGTGCAAGCAGAGGGTAAGGCGCAATGTTTTACTCTCGAGGATCATTTCTCACCTTCAACAGAGTTCATTTTCCTCTGGCAGAAGCTTAATATTGTTACTCAGTCAGTTATCCACACATGAGTCAGTTATCCACAATGAGTCGGGCTCATTGCAATGCTACAATTATGTTTTAGTCCATTCCTGCCATACTTTAAACATTATCGATCAGGACTGCACAGATTTATAGACATGTGTTTGATTTTTCAAGGCAAAGGACAGGTTCAATATACAAACGAGACTGCGGGTATCTGGGACACAACATACCTGGAAATGGGGTTCTTGCAAAATGCTGATGAGTTCTGCTGCACTGTTGTCCTTCTGCGAGATGGGAGAAATGTCCTCAACAATTTCCCTCACCAGCTCCACGTTCCCCTCCCGCACCGCCTCAAGTTTCGACTCATCCAATTGCAACTGCGGCTGCAACACAGGCAGTGCACGGGGGGAGGGGGGGGGGTCTCCATAAAACGTCTACATACTATGTATGTCAAAAACGGTACAATCTTGTCATTCTGAACTGCCTCATGGGTAACAGCTGACTGATGATGGGTAATTATTCCATCACACACTAGCAACATCAACATCACCCCTCGCTCTGATATTTAATTTTTTTTCCCAGAAATATTAAAGTCTGGATACATTTTATTGAGACAACTTGTATTTGTTCCAGGAATGTGGTTACAGTTGAGAAGTTTCAGACAATGCAAATGGGAGGGGGGGGGAGAGGTGGGAGAGTAGGACGACAGGAGAAACACGTCTCTGGTGTACATTGGAATATCAAGATGAATCCACAGAAAAAAAAAATCAATGCTCGAGTCAAATAAATAAATAAATTCAGACGAATCAGTTTGAAAGATGTGCCAGTGACACCAATTCAAGATTACAAGGAACTTTTCATATTAGGAACTCCCCACTAAACGATCCGAGATTATAAGGGGTCTTTCATGAGGAACTCCCCACCAAACAATTCATGATTTATAAGGAACCTTTCATTTGAAACTCCCATCCACACTCCCTTATTTCAAGTGCCATTCACCTTATTTCATCAAACAGTAATCCCAAATACCACTCACGCGAGGTCATTGTGTGGTCTATCCACGTGACATCAGTGAGCAACAACACGTGTCCTCAATCTCCAAGGAATCTTCGAGCATAAATAAAATAAATAATAATAAAAAAAAGAGGACAATTCGCTCCAAATTGCATTTTGCAGGCAAGGTACAGTTTTAAGGTTGATAAACAGGCACAGAAATGTTATTACTATTTAAGGATGCTGGATTTTTAAGGATGAGTTTGGTTGGGTGGAAGATGAAACAGGAAGGCAAGATAATGCGACAATGCAAGAGTTAATTTCGAAGGAAAGCACGTGCCAATTCACATCGACAAGTCAAAATGCCACTTTGGGAAAGCAAGAACAACAGCAAAGAGTCACACTCAAAAGCATGATGTGGATGGCCTGCAAATCTGGTTTTTAATAACAGTAGAACTGGTGGGAAGGAAGAGGAGATGTCAACAGGCTATACGTGGCATTATGGGATGCTCAAGAGGTTTACAAAAGTTTATAGTCTTCCTGTAATGGAGCAAACGTGGATATCACCGAAACTTCAAAATTTACATCCAACAGTTCTTGGGCCAGCGTGGAGGTTCCAAACCCGGTTCTACCTCTCGTTCTCACCACAATACTGGCGATTGGGACAAAATCAGAGACAAAGTACTGCTAAACTGCAGGTTGTTTTTCTGATTTGTGTTCAAAATATCACATTCAAATGAAGTTAATTTGTTCCTCGTTTATAAACTGATGTTTTTAGACAGACAGACAGACAGGCAGACAGACAGACAATAAGTTAACCAATTGCTTAACCCCACTTTTCGCTTCACGTGTGCACGGGAAATAACACCTTCACAGGGAGAGACAAAGAAAGGCAGAAGTGAAAGTAAAAATTTAGAAAATGGCAAAACAAGACAGAGGTTGGAATAAGGGGGGGCGGGGGGGGGGGGAATAATTAATAATAATTTTTTAAAAGGACCAGCAAAAATAAATGTATTTAACAACCCCTGCATACCACTTGCATGAGTAGATGAAACGTTCATATGGTAGAATGCAAGTCTGGTGTTGGCTTAGTGGTTCGGGTGGCTTACTTGGGATCTCAGGGTCCTGAGTTTGAGCCCCGTCGGCCACTGAATTAACACCAGGTGGGGTTGATTCAGCCTGTCATCCTTCTGAGGTCGGTGAAATGAGTACCAGTGTGCTGGTATATCGGGGCACAGCATCAGCGGCATCGTCGTACCCTAACAAAATGATCGCTACCCGGCAGCCAAGCTGCCATACACAACAAGAAGAAGACGGTGGAATGAATCGGGCATAATGTTTGGAGAGAGTAGCTTGGAAAGCAAATTTATTGACGATCAGCTCTGAACAGGCGACAAACTTTGTCATTTACTACTTGGTGCTACAATTTACTGCAGTGCAACTTTTGAAATGCAATGCACGTCTCTTGCTTCGACGGGTTGGCACCTGCCTCGAATATATACAAGGAAGCATCATCAAATAAAGCTATTCGGCCAATCACATGTGGTCGCGTCCCCAATCAATTGTGTGCTCACAAAATTAAGGGAATTTAATTTCACCTAAAATATCCCATTCAATCTATTGTGGTGTCTACGTTGCTAAGATACCGACCCAAAGGCTTTGTCTTCCAAACGAGCACGTACCATGGGATGTTTTGGGTTTTTTTTTTACGCACAAGTAGCCATGCAAGTGGCGCAGCTGGTTTAACATCAACGACAAAAGAGAACAAAGCAGTCGACTCCGCACGGTCCGTCCGCCCAATCCAAGCAAGGCAAGTCCACATCCTGGCGATACCATTTTGGATCATGTCACCTTGGGGGAATGGGAATGTCAATGCCACGAAAACTGCAGTGTTAATAAAGCATTTACTTCTTCCCAAAGGGAAACATTCACAATAACCGTTCAAAGTGCACTGCAGATCTCGCTACCATGATTCCTTGATGATGACAATATAATATGATGACTCATCTCATATGATGACAATATAATATACCTGGTCGGAGACATTTTTCACAAGCCTGGATCCTGGATGACTGACTGCACAATGTGGTTCAAAGGTAAATGAAAAATAACAAAAGACAAAAGCAGTTGTTTTGTTGTTGTTGTTGATGTACATTTTAATAACATTCCCATTTTCAAGATGAACTCGATTCTGGATACTGACTCAATGTTTTGTTTGGCTCAATTTCGTTGTACTGTTCAACATTTTAAGGTTCACGGAAGAGCATGATGACAACGCGAGAGTCACTGACACAGCGGAGGTTTGGAGAGGAGGCATCTGTGGGATGCACTGAAAAAAAACACAACACACGTACTAACAAGAAGCTTTCAGGTGGGCATGAAAGTCAGTTGGGAGATGGGAGATGGTGAAGGTGGTTAAAGGGGATAGAAGATGACAAATGAGGTTAATGAGCAGGCATCTTGAAGCACCAAAGACAGCAGAAGGATAAGACAAAGAGGAAGACACCTTCATGAGTGAGAGGGAGAGGGAGGAGGAGACCAGTATTGTATGAAACAAAGTGTGGACAACATGTCAGCCATGAGAAGTTTGGTTGAACAAATTAACTTGACACCGGAATGAATGTTCAGTTCTTGGCTTTTGAAGCCAGCTTGGCAAGTGGTCTGCCTGAATTTGGCTGTCTCTGGTGGTAAGGTCCAAGAGGTCATGGACTGAACTTTGTCTCGAGTTTATAAAAGCACTAAATCAACTGGTTGGCTTGTTTGTTCGTTTTTTCTTTTTTTTTTTTTCTCATGAATAGATAATGAAAATGTGAAACTTTAATGGACTAAACACCATGTTCCAGTGTCAACGCAGCATCTTATCCTGGATCTTAGCAGGATGCAAGTATGGAAGAGGGCAGCCTGCTCGCCAGCACGTCATGGCCAGCAACCTTTGACATGCAGAATTTTGAGGTTTATCGAATGAACAACCTCAACGCCCCCCCCCCCCCGAGTGGGAGAATGATGAACCAGGGGTAAAGCCAAAAGGACCCCCCAGTCCTGATAGACCTGGGTAAGCCAGTCGCTCTTTAGGTGCTCTAAAGCTGGAATGCTGGAATGTCAGAACTCTGAATGATGACAGTCAGAAGCAAGTGGCTCCAGAATGCCGCTCAGCTTTGGTGGCTCTGGAACTGTCCAGGCTGCATATAGACATTGCTGGCCTAAGTGAATGTAGAATCCCTGGCCAAGGAGAGTTTGGAGATACAAGGTATGTATATATCTACTTAGGTCACCCAGTGGGTGAAAGAAAACTGGAAGGGGGTAGCTGTTGCCATTAAAATGGATAGGCGAGAAGTTGTTGTGAGGTGGAAAGGTGTCGGTTCCCGAATGATGCGTGTTCGACTGTGTATAAAAAAACGAACCGTTACATTACAGCAATACGTGCTTATGCTCCATCCTTTAAGTGTCCATTGGAGGAGCAAAACCTTTTCTACGACCAGCTCTTCGAAGTACCAGTTAAAGATGGACTCTTTCTGTTGGGAGACTTCAACGCATGGGTTGGTCAAGATACAGGTCACATGGGGTGAAGTTAGAGGCCACAACAGCATTGGTAATTGCAACTCCCAAGGGATTATGCTACTTGATCTGTGTTTCCGCTTTGGTCTTTCCGTCGCAACTACCACGTTCGCCCATGCAGATGTACACAAGACCACGTGGTACTATCCAAGATCAAAAGTAGGGCACATGATTGATTACATCGTCGTAAGGAGACATTATGTGACCGATGCCAATGATTGCCGAGTCCGTAGAAGTGCTGACTGTTGGACCGACCACAAGCTTGTGTGTGCAAACCTTTGACATTTGAAACCTTTGACATGCAAAGGATCTCTCCCTGGCTACTCCCTCTTACGGTATGACAGACCTGAGCCTCGTCCTGGTGGAGGTGTTGCTCTCTTCATCAAAGACTCTATTCCTCACTCTCCATGCACTGCCCTCACTCCCCCACACCCCCAGGAATACCTCTGGCTTCGGCTTCCCCTCCACTCCCACCTCATGTTTATATGTGTACTGTACCGTCCACCGAACAGTGATGACTCCATCTACACCTCACTATCCGAAAACATGGACCATCTTCTATCTTCTCATCCAAACTCTCTCTTCCTCTTATGTGGTGACTTCAATTGTCATCACGCCAGTTGGCTAGGTGTGGGTACCTCTCTCACCTGCCATGGCACCTCAGCAAAAGCTTTCTGCGACTCATTGGGACTGACTCAATCGGTCAACTTCCCGACCCGGATCTCAACCAATGGTACTCCATCTCTTCTGGATCTGATTTTGACAAATTTCCCTGACAATATCTGCTGCTCTTCCTTCGCTCCAATTGGTTCTTCTGACCACGTCCTTGTCAAAGTGGACATCTCTCTGGCTGTTATCAGAGAACCACCTCACCGCCGTCGAGTCTGGCATTTCACTCAAGCCGACTGGCAGGGTCTCCGAGCAGCCATCAAACTGACAGACTGGTCTCCTATCACTACTTTCTCAAACATCAACTCATCCTGGGAATTCTTTCAAAGAAACTTGCTCTCCCTCATGCACAGATTTATCCCCTCTCGTGTTCAGTTGTCTTACCCTTCCTCCCGCCCTTGGTTTACTGAAGCTTGTGGCGAGGCAGTTGTCCTGAAACAACTTGCCTTTGCCTCATGGAAAACAAACCCAACTGAGGGCAATCTCAGTTCTTTCCATAAAGCTCGGAACAAGTGTGTATCTACCCTCAGGAGAGCCAGAAAACAACATCTTTCTCATCTCATGTCTGAACTCTCAAACCTCTCTCCCTCCTCAAAATCCTGGTGGCGTTTAATCAAATCTGTTTCTGGTGTATGTTCCCCCTCCATTCCCTCCCTTACCTCAAATGGCCGCACTGCTGATTCCACACGTGATAAAGCTGAATGTCTAAACTCGGTGTTTGCAGCTAAATCTTGTGTCCTAAACCCATCACTATCTCTACCCACTTTACCCAGTCGCACCCAACTGTCCCTGGACTCTGTATCCTTTTCTCCTGACAAGGTGGAGAGTTTGCTTTCAAACCTCGAGTCAGATTCTGCAACCGGTCCAGACGGCATCAGCCCACGTGTCCTCAAAGCCTGCTCTTCTGCTCTTGCTCACCCGCTCTCTGTTCTATTCACCCTCTCATTTGCCCAAGGTCATCTGCCATCTGCTTGGAAATCTGCTAACATCACTGCCCTGCATAAAAAAGGTGCAAAAACAGATCCCTATAACTACAGACCAATCAGCCTTCTCCCAATCATCAGCAAGGTTATGGAATCCATCATCGCTTCAGACATGAAATCCTTCCTCTTCTCCAATGGCTTGATTTCCAATCATCAATTTGGTTTCAGACCAGGTCACTCTACCCTGGATATGCTGCTTCTGCTCTCCCATCAATGGATGGAGGTCCTCAATGTCAGACAGGAAATCCGAGCCGTATCCCTGGACATATCACGTGCTTTTGACACAGTCTGGCACCCTGCCCTACTCACCAAACTCTCTTCCCATGGTATTCAAGGCCATCTCCACTCATGGCTCGCAGACTTCCTCTCCTGTCGCAGTCAACGTGTGGCCCTAAATGGAGTTCTTTCATCCCCTCTTCCTGTGCAGGCTGGAGTTCCTCAAGGTAGCGTTCTGGGCCCTGTTCTTTTTCTGGTTTTCATCAATGATCTCTTGGACTCTCTGGAAAATCCTCTATTTCTCTTTGCCGACGACTCCACCCTCTGCCGTACCATCTGTCATCCCTTAGACCGGCAAGCAGCAGCTTCTTCGCTCACTGCAGATCTGGATAAAATCACAAACTGGTCCAACACGTGGAACATGTCTTTCAATCCAGACAAATCTCACACTCTCACTATGTCTCTTCGAAAGGACCGTTTACAAAACCCCCCCATCCACTTTCTCAACAATCCTCTGGAAGAAGTCTTTTCTTTCAAGCTTCTAGGTCTCACTATCTGCCATGACCTTTCCTGGGAAAGTCACATTTCCAACCTCGCCTCAAAAGCTAGTCGCCGACTGGGAATCCTCCGTCGTGCTAAGTCCTTCCTCGGCCCTCTTGAGCTCCTGACCACTTACAAAGCTTTTGTCCGTAGCCTGATGGAGTACTGCTCTCCCCTCTGGGCTGGTGCTCCTGCCTCCCACCTTTCTCGGCTTCACGCTGTCGAAACCAGGGCATTTAAGATCATCGGCATCTCCCGCAATGAAGCTGAGTCTTTGGGCCTCTCACTCAATCACCACAGGTTGGTCGGTGGTCTTTCTGTCTTCTACCGACTCCTCTCCAGCCTTGCCCCCCCTGCTCTCTCTGCGATTTGTCCCCACCACATTTCCACAGGGCGCTCAAGGTCCGCCAACAACCCCCTTCTGGTAAAACTACCAAAATCACGAATCACTGCTCATCTTCACTCTTTCATTCCTCTTTTTTCCTGCCTTTGGAATAAACTTCCTCACTCTATTCTTTCCCATTCTTCCCTCCAGGCTTTCAAAACAGCTGTTCACCACCACCTCTTATCTTCCCCCATCCAAATCCTCGATCTTTTCTACCCCCGATAATCCACCCAAGCCCACTTCCTTCATTTCTCCTGCTTTCCTTCCTGAAAGTCCCTGAAATGTCCATCTTCTCTTCGCCATGTTCCCCGTCCCATCCCCATCCCTCTCCCTTCCACAGTTCACCTAATGTGTCTGTTCCCCACTGTTTTGTCCCTTCCACTCCCGCCCCTCTTGTCTCATGCCTCCTTGCTGTGAGTTGTGTGTTAGCTCTCATACGAGCCTCGATCAAGGTATACAAAAAAAAAAAAAAAAAAAAAAAAAAAAAAAACCTTGCAGCCCACGTCTCAATGTGGCTTACTGCAATCATCAGCCAAGCAGCAAGAACTTTCTTCACCTCTAAGTGAGGCTCTCTTGACTGGTAACTATGCTGAACAAAGGGAACCCCTTAAAACCATTGTATACAGCACAGCTAAATCAGTGCTGGGAACGCAAACACGCCAGGATGAGGATTGGTTCGACTCGAATGATGAAGCAATCACGAGTCTCCTGGGCAGGAAAAGGGAGCCTTATGCAGAAGTTTTGGCATCAGAAACACCAAAAAAGAGAGTCCGCTACCAGCAGATGAAGAGCCCATGCCAGCGGGAGCGAAGAAGAATGCAGAATCAGTGGTGGATAAACAAGGCCAAAGAAATCTAGTTTGCAGAGAAGCATGATTCTCAAAACTTCTTTGAAGCCATCGAGTTCCAATCAAAGAGGACACCCCTTGGGCTTCAACCCGTAAACTCTACCACCGGTGACCATCTAACCCAATGAAAAGGCATTCTTAACTGCTGAGAAGAACATTTTAACACCTTACTTAATCAACACAGAGATGTTGACGGGTCAGTCATCAATTGGGTCCCACAAAGACCCATCCAATATGAATTGGCAGTAGATCCAGATGTGGATGAGGTGGTGAAAGCCATCAAGCAGATGGCCAATGGGAAAGCACCAAAAATAGACAGAATTCCACCTAAGGTCCTGAAGAAAGGTGGACCTGCCCGATTCACGGGTCTCCATCACCTTCTTCAGTGTATCTGGAAAAGAAAATGTGTTCCTCAGGAATGGAAAGATGGCACCATCATTGCCTTGTATACAAAAAAAACAGTGTCCTTTTACATGTGGGAACTACACAGGTATTACCCTCCTCTCAGTTGCTGGAAAGGTTCTTGCCAGAGTGGTACTCAATCGCCTAAAACCCCTAAGAGAAAAAAACTCCTTCCAGAGACCCAAAACGGATTCCGCTTAGATCGGTCGACATTGGATATGATGTTTGTTTTAAGACAGCTACAAGAAAAATGTAGGGAGCAGAGGCAGTACTTGCACCTTGTTTTCATTGACCGAATTAAGGCCTTTGATTCAGTAGACCATGACCTTGTATGGAGGAGGAGGAGGAGGAGAGTGGGGCCATACTCTGTGCAGAGCGTTGGTGTTGCTTAAGCAGTCTCCTTGGCTATTGAGCACAATCCTGGACGGGTCGCCACTCCGACACAGGATACCAGCAAGCTGGCACTAATTTTTCCGACCTCAGAAGGATAACAGGCCGAGTTAACCCCACCTGGTGTTAAATCAACAGCCGAGCGGGATTTGAACTCAGGACCCTCGGATCCAAAGCCTGCCACCCGAACTATTAATCCAACAGCAGGCATTAAGCCAACTTGTATGAAGATCGCTGGAAAAAGAGTGGTGTTCCATCAAAACTCATCCGCCTGATTCGCAGCTTCCATGTAGGCATCCAAGCAAAGGCATCTATCAATGGGGAAACAACTTCAAAGTTTGACATCACGACAGGTTTCCGCCAAGGCTGCATTCTAGCTCCCGCCTGCTTGACCATACTGTTAAGTTACATGACTGGAATGGCACTTAAGGGTTGAACAGAGAAGTTTGGTGTTCGTAACAAGTTGGATGGTAACCTGTTTAACTTGTACAGGCTCAGGACTAGCAGGTCTCCGCGAGATATCATCAGAAAACTCCTTTATGCAGTTGATGCTGCATTCACCTATAATAACGTGGAGGAACTGCAGAAAATTATTGATGCCCTGCATGATGCGTGCACAAGGTGGGGACTGGCAATCAGTAAAGAAAAAAAATAAATAGAGATACTACAACAACCATCACCATTGGCTGTAGTGATATCCATTATTCTTGGAGACACCCAATTAAAAATAACGGACAAGTTTGTGTACTTGGGAAGCATGATCACCAGTGATGGAAACCTGGATGGTGAAATCCAAAAGAGATTAGCCAGTGCAACATTCATGTTCTATTCACTCCAAAGTTGAGTGTGGCGTCATTCAGGTTTATCCCTCAACACTAAGCTGATTGTATCCCGCCATGTAATCTTGGCAATACTGCGATATGGTAGCGAGACACGGGCTTCCTGAAATAAACACCTACACCAGCTGGAGATGTTCCATGAGAAATACGTATGCCACATCATGCATATTCGCTGGTGGCAAAAGATCACAAATATGGACATTCTTGGCCATGCCAACGTAACAACCATAAGCACGGTATTGAGGACGTCAAGACTGCGGTGGCTGGGACACGTGTGCCATATGCTAGACCATTGTCTCCCAAATAGAGTACGTTTTTGTGAACCAGGCACTGGAACTCACCCACGTGGCAGGCCCTGTAAATGTTGGAAGAATGTCATCAAGGAAGACTGAAATATCTTCAATATTGAGCAGAACTGGCATGAGTTGATAGAAATAAGGCAAAGCTGGAGAGCAGCTATTAGAAAGGGTGCATTGATTGCAGAGGCTGCTGTTGCTGCCAAGGCAGCCCAGCAGCACGAGAGACGGCACAGATGGCTACAGTGTCATCCATGGTCATAAGTAACGTGGACATATTGATTGATTGATTTGATCAAACTTGTGGTCGCTCTCATTGGAGCGACCTTACTAGAGCCTAGTGCCTGAACTCGTGCCTCACACCCCCCCCCCCCAACACCTCGTGTGGCAGAGCTTCGATGATCTGGAGTCTGTAACAACAGCTGCAAGTGAGGAAAGAGAGACAGCGACAGAGACAGAGACAGAGACAGAGACGAGTACCTTGGGTCGGGCTCTTTTATACTCTTTTTATTATTGGGAAACGAGACCTTCCTCCCAGCTATGGTCCCTTCTGTAGCATCTAGTGATTGGTCCAACTGTGCCAGGCTGTGCCACATGAAAGGGGGAGAGGGGGAGGCAGGGAGTTGAAGTAGCCACCGCCTTCCAAAAAAACTTCACCCCTGAAGCCCCGCGTCACCACTTCCGCTCTGCTGCAGTTCGTACCGACACGAAGCATGTCGTGTGAACCCTGGGTGCAGGTAATTGCTATAAATGAGGTGTTGTTTGTGAATGTGTGTGGATGGCAGTGAATGGCATGAGGTGTGGGAGAATGTTGGGAGAGAAAGAGATGGGGAAATAAAGAAAGATAGAGAGATAGAGATGAAAGGAGAAATAGAGAAATAGAAAAGGGGGAAAGGGGAAAACCTCTATCTTCCAGATGTACAACGCATATCAATTACATTCATACGATTTACCTATCCATTAAATCAGGATACTAAAAGCATAAGGGACAAATATTTACATGCCTGTGCGTTGACCGGCACGGGGAGTGCATGAAGTCTGACTCCGCGCTCACAACCGCCACTATTAAACGAGAAGGGCACTCGGTGGAGGGCATAGCTCCGCCACATAATGCCTGATCCACGAGAACATATCAGGCCCGATACATTTTTGAAATATCATGTTATACAGTACCATATCGTTTTTGGGCCAAACTCTCAATGGTGAAGAATCGCTTTAAAAATTTCCAGTCGTCAGATCCGGATTCGAATCTTCACCGAAATCAAATCAGCTCACCCTTTTCACACACCGAACCTGCCCACAACTTTTTGAAATATCCTGTACACAAACAGACAAACAAACAGACAGACAGACAGACAGACAGACAAGACAGAAAGGGGCGTTAAACATAGCCTCCTTCTCCTTCGGTGGCGGAGGTAACAATAATTAACCGATCTGACCATTCTCTCAATTTACACTTCAATTCTCCATGGAAAAACAAAAAAAACAAATCAATAAATAATGCACCATAAAACACCAAAGCAACTTTGGTAAATTCCTCAGTTTTCGACGAAGAAATTGCTCGACTTGCGACTTCACCATTGGTTGCGAAATGCATCCCTGCTATGGGGTTAGCTGTTTAATTAGCACATCTGACAGGTGAGAGTGCTGAGACATTGAAATAGCAGTGAAGATAGAACAAATGGCCAAGGACGTGTGCTTAATGCCCTTACGATGACATACAAGCATTGGTGACGCAAGTGCATTTAGAAATCATGCACGTCACCGAGGCCGCGACAGCAATTACAAGAGCATTATACAAAAAACGTTGCAACCATACAGTGACAACAGAAAGCAGACACCCCCAATCCTTAAAAAAATTTCACCTTTTATTTCCTGAAAGCCTGGAATTAAATTGCATCAAATCAGACTTTTTTTTTCCTCCTTCATTTACACACCGTAACTCACAACTTCCAAGTGAAAAAGAAATTATACAAATTTCAGAAAATTAAATTTAAAATACAAAACGAGAATATCTTGGTTGGATAAGTGTCCACCTCCCGCTGATACCAGGTGTAAATTAGCTCAGGTGTAACCAAGCACCTTCAAAAATCACACACCAAGTCAATTGGCCTCCACCTAAAATGTAGTGATTCTAATGATTTCAGAATAAAATCAGCTGTTCATATAGGTTTCCTCTGCTGGGTGGTGCCATTTCACAGCAGACTCAGCCATGAGAACCAAGGAGCTTTCAAAACACCTCTGGGATAAATTGCGGAAAGGCACCGATCAGGGGATGGGGATAAAAATATTTCAAAGGCACAGTCAAGTCATATCCCTTGGAGCACAGTCAAGACAATCATTAAGAAGTGGAAGACGCATGGTGCCACCAAGACCCTGCCGAGATCAGGCCGTCCCTCCAAATTGGATGACCAAGCAAGGTCATCCTTCTCCTCCTTCCCCACCCACCACCGCACAGATACCCCCATGTAGATTAATGGTTTCACTTTGTAGCCAAAGATTGATGCTAACTTGTGAACAACCTGGGAGCACAAGTTTGTTTATCGTGTAAGAGCTGCTGCCCAGACAACACCCACACTCCGAGATAGCAAGCAGTGTAACCTGGGGTCAAGGAGTGTCCAAGAAGCTCAGACCACGTCCTCCAGGCAGTTTAGGCAGGAATTTGGAATTAGTTCAGGGTTCTGGTGATAACTCACGAACTCATCGTGAAAGACACAGTTGGATCTTTAACATCCATCAATGATCAGTGCCAGCAGATTGGTCCTCCAGCATAATGTCCGTTCGATGGACGGTACACACATTCGCCCATCGCCCTGCTGCCATGGTGTCGCCAAAAAAAAAAAAAAAAAAAATCAAACACATGATACGACATGACCTGCATTCTAAGTTTGGCCATGACCCTACTCAACAAAGTTGAAACAATAGAAAAATAGGTTGCTACTTTTTGTTTTCCTTGACAATGGCTCAACAGATTTTAACAATTCAAATAAATCATCTACTTTGTATTTTTTTTTTTTTTTTTAAACATTGAGTTAAAATCAGTCCATTAAAATGGGAATGCCCAGCAAAATGGAAATTGTAATAACCAATTAAAACGTGAATCAACTGGATTTTAATTCGAGTTTTATCAAAGGGGAGGTGAACGAGTGCAACGATGGAGTCGAACAAACACGAGGCTTTTA
>NC_140968.1:98000226-98007726 GCF_056783735.1 Eptatretus burgeri | reverse complement strand
TAGGCCCAAACCCGTTGTCTAGTGGGAATACATGTCATTTATGCGTGCTGTGACTCTTCAGGATAGCCGTTTTTCTTTTACTATCTTTATTTTGGACCAACCGCCATGATTACCACCACAACCACAACATCAACCACCAACCACAACGCCGCTTCACCACAACCGCCACGACCTTCACGTCACACCTCGCAACCGTAGCATCGCCACCGTTCTTGCCCCGCTGTGGGTGCCGGTGTTGGATTCGTGCAGAGCGCGCATCGAACAGCGTGTACAAAATCACGGATTTTGTGCTTCAAAAACGGATCAAAAACGACACGCCCACTTTTTGCCGTCCAATCGGTGAGCGAGGGGCGATTTGGCCCCGCCTCCAGAACGATCGATATATGCAAATTTGTGGATCAAAAAGCCTTCACGCCCACTTTTTCTCGGGCCAATGGGGAGCGAGGTGAAAGGTCAAAGGGAGGGGGTCAAAGGCGAAGCTACGGGGGGATAAAAGGATCGTGTTCGTCAGTCAGAAGAGTAAGAGTGTGGAAGTCTGGAGCCCGAAGCCTGCAGTAGCTGGAGAAGCTGAAGAGAGTCGAACGAGGAGAGCCCAAAGAAGAGTCCAGAGTCGGAGAGTCCAGAGGCGGAGAGGCGGCAGCGGCGAAGGCAGACGAGGGGGTGCTCGCGACGGTGCCGGGAGCTGCACGCCCGAGGAAGGCCGGCAGCGCGACCTGGCCGAGGTGGAGACGCACACCAGGGATAATAAAGATCCTCTATACCCCGAGCATCAGCAACCCCCTCCTGTTTCCCCCCGCGCTGAGATAGTGCGACCAAGGGGGCCCCTTTTCCCACCCCCTGCCAGGCACTGTCCGCGAGGCCCACGGAGTGAGGCGCCATCGCCGCTCCGCGTCTCATCACCAGACGGGTAGGCGCGACCCGGTCTCGGCCTCAGGCCCGCCTCATTCTTGAGGGTATCTTTTCCTTGGTTTTGGGTATGTGTTGTCGGCGCCGTCTGTGAGGTAGAATTGTATAAGTGTTGCCGTGTGCTCGGTAGTCGGTATTAGCTCTGCACTGTGTTTTCACTTTTATATTTGCTTTTTGTGTAAATGGAATTGTGTTTTCTTTTTTTTGTGTGCATTTGGTGGAATTGTATTTGTGTGCTTCCCGTGTGCCGCGAATAAATGTGCTTTATTGTTGAACTGTTCTCCCGCTTCGCTTCGTCTTTTCCTCCATTGAATCCTCATCTTGCTTCACGTAAAGGGTTGGTAGTGGGCTGAATACGCCCGATAATTAATCGAACCGTCGAGGTCGACGATAACACCGCTCGGTTATTCTGATAGTACGGAACGGGTCGCTTAAGTGGCCCGTGTCCGAAGTCGACCTGCGGCGAGGTGCGATCGCCCGGTCTACCCTCCGCGTGGGTACTTAGGTAGGTCGAATTTGGCGAGCAACCCTATCCCACGCGGGGGCTGATTGGCTCGATCGCGGTGAGACCGAAAGGTCCACCCGTGACTGGTTCCCGGCGTTAGTCCGAGAGGGTCACGACTGGATTGTCCGTCCGGTGGGCGACGTGCCGCGATTCGAGTTACGTGGCCGTTCGCACGCCGGCGGGCGCGAAAACCGCAACACTGGTGTCAGGTCGTGCGATACAAATTCATCGCCCTCCTCGCGGCACTGGTATCGGAGAACAGGAAAACGGGCTCTCCTGTCTCCGGCTAAATTCACGGGAATCGGTCCAGGGGTGAGAGAAGCGACCCCCGATTCCCTCCAAATTACGAGCGAGCAAATTAACCCTTCATGAGAAGCAAGATGGCGTCTCAAGGCGAGCGGGAGCCGGGGGTATTAGAAATGGATGTAGAATGTGTAGGATCCATGGTCCAGGATGGAATCCCCGAGCAGGAAATGTTGATTGTGCAGGAACACGGACTCGCCCAACTGAACCCAGGGCCCGAGGTGGGTGCGGCAGCGGCCGCGGTGTATGACACCTCCCCCCCCCCTCTCCACCAAGACCCTTCCCCAACCCCTGCCGAAACGGCTCACTTGAGTGCATCCGACATGGCCCAGCTATTCACCATGCTGGCACAAATGAATGCGGCAATGACAAATGAAATGAAAAACGAAATGAAAGGCAATACACAACAAATAAACGAAAAGATGGATACAAAAATAAACGGAATGGAAGCAAACATGAAGGAAGAGATGAAAAAGTTCCGGGGTGAGACGCAGAACATGGGCCGATGCCTGCAGGCGGGCATGAAGGCCGTGACAAAGGAAATAATAGTGGAGACAAGGGAGGTAAAGGGTGAAGAGTTGGCAGAGACACGGGAGATAGAAAAAATAGAGGAAAGACTACACGAGGAAGACGGGGTAAGTGACGCACACACACACACACAGAGGTAGTGGAGGACAATGGGGGTGAGCTGGCGGACTGGGTAGAGACCCAGTGCGAGCACCTGGATGGCCTCCTCCAGGAACGAGGGGAGGGAGTCTGCCCCCTTGAGGTGAGTCACGACCAGGTGAGTTCGGTCGTGCTTTGCGAGGTTGAGAGGAGGAGTGCTGTGAACGGGTGCACGGAGAGCTTGGGGGGTGTAGAGGCCCCGGAGACCCTTGTGGGGACACAAATCCCCAGTGTGGTTGTCCCTGTGTGTGCGGTGCAAGGTGTGAGTGCGGCACCGTGTGTGGAAGCGACCCCGTGTGTGAGTGGTGTGGTGGCAATGGTGCCAGAGTGCGTGCTTCCCAGCACGCCGGGTGTGGATGGGGCACCGTGTGTGAGTGAGGCCGTGTGTGTGAGTGAAACGGCCAGTATGAGTGAGGCACCACGTGTGAGTGGTGTGGTGGCGATGGTGCCGGAGTACGTGCTTCCCAGCACGCCGTGTGTGGATGAGGCACGGAGTGTGAGTGAGGCACCGCGGGTTAGTGCCCCCGCGTGTGTGGGTGAGGCACCGTGTGTGGATGAGGCACGGAGTGCGAGTGAGGCACCGCGGGTGAGTGCCCCCGCACGCGTGAGTGAACGGCCGTGTGCAAGGGAGACCGTGTGTGTGAGAGAGCGGTATGTAAGGGAGATGTCGGTTGGCATGCGGGAGCACGCAGCCGCGTCTCCCGGTGTGAGTTTAATGGAGTGGACTGTGTGCGTCGTAACACGCAGGTATGCGTGTGTGGAATGGAGACGGAGACGGCGACAGAGGAGAGAAAGCCGAGTAGTGGCTGTAGCTATTTCGGGGACCGTGCCGGGTTCACCCAGCAGTGAGCACGAGGTTCGTGCTGTGCAACGCACGAGACCGCCACGTGCTCGCTTGCGAGAGTGAAGTCCCGGTCCGGAAACGCACGCGGTGGATTTGCCGATCCCGCGGACGGACAAAGTTTAGGCAGGTAAACGGATTTGGACCGGACGGGTTCTCCACGCGATCGTGTGTGTTAAGCTCCAACGGGCAAAGCACATGTGTTCGCGTGGGGAACCCCTCGAGACGTGGGGCTTGTTTTTTTCTGCGCACGGTGACGTCATGGCTGCACGTGGGGTTGGAATCCGGCAGGAGGGGTATCTCTGCCGGATGGCACCGTCCAAGGAGGGACGAGGAACACGTGCAGCTGCATGACGTCACGGGCAGGTGTAAAGTGCGCGAGCTCTGAGTTGCCGCGCAGGTGCTGCGCATGAAAAAAAAAAAAAAAAACAAGCCTCACTTTCGGGTGCACAGGATTCCTGGGCAAAGGGTGAAAGACCCCCTTGACACCCTGGGCACAGGATGGAAACTAGTTAGGGGGAAGGGTTAGCTTAGTTAGACCGACTTCATGGGGCAGGGGTAAGTCCTCATGGAGTCCGTGGAATGGATTAGTTAGAGGGATTGTAGCCAGATTTAGGTTGGGAAATAAAATGATTTATTTGGAGACCGTGACAGACTTGTGAATGTGTAGAGGGGACGTAGCTTAGCTACGTAGTGTTAAAAGGAACGTGCTGTAGTGTAAGGGACGACGTGGGAGCACGAGTTAGTTAGGGGATGTAGTTAGAAGGATGGCAGAGTTCAGCGGTGAGTGTGTTGAAGAGTTGTGGGTTGTGAGGTGAGTACGAGTACTTGTTGAGTGAGTGAGGCCAGCGGGTCTGTGTGTGTGGAGTGAATGGGGAATGCATGGTGGGATGAGTGATTGGGGGGAGGAGTGACTCCCGCCCAAGGGACCCCGGGGTCAGAGTAAAGTGAGTTAGCTGGGTTAGTCAAATTGAAAAATGGAGGTCGTTTTGTTGTTGGTGGGAAAGTAGGCTCGAGACCCATTTGGAGGGGTGCAGGAGCCCTGTTGACGGGCTTGGGAGCGTGGCTGCGAAAGGTGAGTATCGCTGAGTGGGTACCCCGGGCACCAGGCTAGTCGGCCGCGGTAGGCCATGGGCCCATGGGGGGCCGGGATAGAGTAGTGGGCACGGGTGCGCCTGCTTGGTGCGGGGGCCCGGGGCGCCATTAGCCGCGTGGGCAGTGTTGTGGGCACGGGTGACCCTCGGAAAGGGGCCCGGGAGGCCGGCCTGCCACGTGTGCGTTTCAGGGGAGGTGCCATGGGGGGCACTCCCCGGTGTTAGGGAGCTGGTAGGCTCGGAGGCAGTGTAGTGCCCGGGGGTGCCATAGCGGGAGATTCGGCAGAGGGTCGTGCCTGCCAAAGGGAGCCACGTGTCCCAGCCAGGAGACCGTGTGAGGGCACGGAGAGAAAATTGGGGGGCGAGGCCCGAAATTGTAAGGACACCAACACAGGCGACGGGAATCTGGGTTGTTAGAACCAATAGTTTAAGCGAGAGGCGCTTGTTGAAAGCCCCGGGGTAGTTTAACAGTTAAATGGTTAGGGTAGATTAGGAGATGTACCCCTCCGCATCATCCATCCCCTCGCTGTCGTTGTGGGCCGCTGGACCCACTTGGTGTTAAGATCGCCGAACTCTGGGGAGGCCATTCTGAGGCTTCGTTGGGCCTCGACACAGGACGCTAGCTCTCCCTTATTCCCCTCCGGGAAGGGAACGTAGGGGTTGGGAGTAGGCTAGGTGACAGGATAGGTTAGCCGAACAAAGACGATAAAGGGGGTTAGGGGACGATTTATAGTGGGGAAGTAAAAATGGAAGTAAAAAAAATTAAAAAAAATAAGCTGGGGCTAAATTGGGGTTTGACAAATGAAGGGAGTGGGTATAGACAGTGACAGGCAAAGGCGATAGGTGGGAGTGAGACAGGTAGGTAGGTCCGAGCCCGCCTTCCAAGTGGCCAGCACCACCGCACTCCCTCCACCAACCTCCACTGACGGCAAAAGCTGGCCAGCTTCATCTGCTGGCTGTGTTACTGCAAGGCCTGTGCCGGCCCACTTCATCTGCCGGCTGGCTGTTTTTCTTCAAGGCCTGTGCCGGCCCACTTCATCGGCAGCTGTTGTTTTGCTGCAAGGCCTGTGCCATCGGCTGGCCGTGTTTGCTTCAAGGCCTGTGCCGGCCAGTTCATCTGCCCGCTATGTTTGCCTGCAGCGGCCTTCTTCTGCGGGCTGTGTTTGCCTGCTCACCTTTGCCATGCCATGCCCACTGCCCAGGTTCACCAGCCCCGTTCAATTTTTGCTTTGCCCCCCCTGTTCATTTCCATGTGCGCCAGGATCAAGGCAACAGTTTGCAAGCTGCGAGAACTGCCCTGTTGGCAGCTACAACACGGGCCTGCAGTGGCGGCCCGTGCACCGTGTTTGTGTCCATCCATCCATTCGTTGTGCTCATTGCGTGTGCCACTTGAGCTGGCACGGAGACTGCGTTTGTGCAGCCCAAGCACCGTTGTGGTTCACTGAGTTCAGTTCAAAAGGGAAGGCTTTGGACTGCGTGTGAGCAGCCAGCCACGTTCCCTGTCACCTGCATTGTTTGAGCCAGAGACTGCATGTGGGCAGCCTGGCTCCCTGTTAACTGCTTTTCTTTTGCAGAGTTCAATGATCCTGGGCCATGGTTTAGTGTAAAATTTGTAAGTTAAGGTTAAGATGTACTGTAAATATGAGTGCGCCCCCGGCATGTTTGTCTTAGCGCCGGCAATTTTATTTAAGTCGTCCGTGTGAGTGAGTTTGTTTAGATAGTTACGCAGCCCTCAGGTTATTTATTTTGGGGACACGAATACCATGAATGTCGCACTCAGGGATCCGTAGGTAAAATGTACTAGGGGAAAACTACACATGATGGCACACGAAAATTTGACGACTCGGGACGAGTCTGTAAAAAGGGGAGGGGGTAGTGTTGTGGTTACCAAATTCGCAAACCACCATTCAGGTCCCTTAGGTGAGGTATCTCGGTAAGTGCATGTGTAGTTAGGCCCAAACCCGTTGTCTAGTGGGAATACATGTCATTTATGCGTGCTGTGACTCTTCAGGATAGCCGTTTTTCTTTTACTATCTTTATTTTGGACCAACCGCCATGATTACCACCACAACCACAACATCAACCACCAACCACAACGCCGCTTCACCACAACCGCCACGACCTTCACGTCACACCTCGCAACCGTAGCATCGCCACCGTTCTTGCCCCGCTGTGGGTGCCGGTGTTGGATTCGTGCAGAGCGCGCATCGAACAGCGTGTACAAAATCACGGATTTTGTGCTTCAAAAACGGATCAAAAACGACACACGCCCACTTTTTGCCGTCCAATCGGTGAGCGAGGGGCGATTTGGCCCCGCCTCCAGAACGATCGATATATGCAAATTTGTGGATCAAAAAGCCTTCACGCCCACTTTTTCTCGGGCCAATGGGGAGCGAGGTGAAAGGTCAAAGGGAGGGGGTCAAAGGCGAAGCTACGGGGGGATAAAAGGATCGTGTTCGTCAGTCAGAAGAGTAAGAGTGTGGAAGTCTGGAGCCCGAAGCCTGCAGTAGCTGGAGAAGCTGAAGAGAGTCGAACGAGGAGAGCCCAAAGAAGAGTCCAGAGGCGGAGAGGCGGCAGCGGCGAAGGCAGACGAGGGGGTGCTCGCGACGGTGCCGGGAGCTGCACGCCCGAGGAAGGCCGGCAGCGCGACCTGGCCGAGGTGGAGACGCACACCAGGGATAATAAAGATCCTCTATACCCCGAGCATCAGCAACCCCCTCCTGTTTCCCCCCGCGCTGAGATAGTGCGACCAAGGGGGCCCCTTTTCCCACCCCTGCCAGGCACTGTCCGCGAGGCCCGCGGAGTGAGGCGCCATCGCCGCTCCGCGTCTCATCACCAGACGGGTAGGCGCGACCCGGTCTCGGCCTCAGGCCCGCCTCATTCTTGAGGGTATCTTTTCCTTGGTTTTGGGTATGTGTTGTCGGCGCCGTCTGTGAGGTAGAATTGTATAAGTGTTGCCGTGTGCTCGGTAGTCGGTATTAGCTCTGCACTGTGTTTTCACTTTTATATTTGCTTTTTGTGTAAATGGAATTGTGTTTTCTTTTTTTTGTGTGCATTTGGTGGAATTGTATTTGTGTGCTTCCCGTGTGCCGCGAATAAATGTGCTTTATTGTTGAACTGTTCTCCCGCTTCGCTTCGTCTTTTACTCCATTGAATCCTCATCTTGCTTCACGTAAAGGGTTGGT
>NC_140968.1:97950226-97995226 GCF_056783735.1 Eptatretus burgeri | reverse complement strand
ATTAGCGGACGCAGTGGGAGCAAATGAGGCCGAGGCAGCCGGGAATCCAATTTCAAAATGAGAAAGAGTAATGCTTCCAGAACTGCACGTTATGCTTGCCAAATGCTGCCTGCTAAAAATACGAGTGTTAGACTCAGCCTGTAATTATACTCATGGCCAGGAACCCTGCAGAGGTGCCAAGGCATGACCGCATCCCATGCAGTAATTAATCAAAGAAGTTGGTGCACTGTGTCATGCTGATAATTTGCATTCTCAGAGAGCCACGTGGGCTTCGCATCATTGCCAGTAAAAAAGAGCGAGTAGCACTACAGGGACGAACTAGCATGAGAGCCCACCACAATACCCTCATCATGGCAATAACGCAGCACCTTACAACATCCTCAGTTGCGGTGCCAAAAGAAGAAGCATTTGGCCGTGGAAGTCTTCGGGAGAAACAGCCTTCAATCGTCAAAGCAAAACAAACAATCGATGTACAGTGATAATTGCAAGACGAATAAGCATTCTACTTGAAAACAAATTACGAAGCTTGTTTGGCAGATCTGAGCGAAATCACACAAAATCCTGCAAGGTGGCCATGTCCGGTATATCCGACCAAGAGCTGTGACATAAATGAGGTGTCAAAGCGATTCACCATGTCTGTGACAATCACAATGGATATTTGGACTTGCACTGGCATTTAACCCCCTCAATGTCACCAATTGAATGGCTTTATGTTGAAATCAGGTACTATAGGAATGCAGGAGGGGTTCATGGGGGTAAAGGGGGACCATTTAAATCGATCTTGTATCAAGTCATTAAGAAAGACATGCAGCCAATCAACTATTGTTCGATGACTGAGACTGCAAACTTGAAGGAAAAACATGTTTGTAAAGCTAAAACAAATGGTCAACACATCATGGTGAACCCTACAAAGGTGTGACAAGGTGTGACATCACTGGCGAAATGGAAAAACGACACGGGCTTTTTTCGATACCTTGTGATTGACCAAAAAAATTAAAAATTCTAATTTTTCCCCCTCCAAATTAGACAGTGATTAATGATTTTATTCAATGGTTTTCAAAAATATATATACTGTATATATATATATATGTATATATATATATATATATATATATATATATATATATATATATATATATATATATATTGCATTTGGGTTCCCATATTAAAGAATGCCACCTCGACCCATGCAGATGGCACGGCGTGACACTTGGCATGCAAGAAGTGCCATTCGATCAACGTGGCCCGTGCTGCAGTAACGACCGAAGTGGACGTGGGAATCACAGTGGCTCTATGTGACATCACGTGTGGACACCGCAAGGTGGCTCTATGTGACACTGCGGACACCGCAACCAGCACGAGTGTCCGGTTATGTGGCACAAGTGCGATTGCTGGCACAAAGGCTGGATCCTGGCTCCGTGAGGAAAACCATGTGGTTTAGTGGGAAGGACAATTTCTTGAAAGCACAGAGACAACTGTCAGGTCAGGTTAGATCTGTGACCTGCTACAGGTACCATGTAAACCTGTACTAACCTGTTCCATGGTCGGGTTGTCGGCGACTAAACCGTCTCCCCCACCAGGTTTTCTGGTGAGGAGGGTGTTTGGATATGGACACCCAGCAGGATTAAAAACAAAACCTGTCAAAGGGCGGAGGAGCTCCTTGTGAGCCAACGGCCATCCATATCTAGTGCCCAACTGTGTCTGCGGACGTCCTCCTGCAGTTGGGTTACTTTTTATGAGGAGGTTGGTGGCAGGATTTGCACTCCGGCCACCGTAAAACCCTTCATTCCGCAAAACGCAAAAACGCAAAAAAAAATCTGAAAACCCACTCCGTGGGAGTACCTCCTGTGCAGCTTCCCTTCGCAGGGCAGCTCACCGGATGACGGGATTGGGGCAAAGCCTTCGGGACCCCCAATCTTTGATAGGAGGGAAACCACGGGGTAACATACCTGGGTCAGATTGCGGGAGAGTGTGTCGGAGTGGTGCTGAGGTGTCGTCCACCAGACGGCGGTCTCCTTGGGTTAACCTGAGGTGGTCTCTTCGGGTGGGTGCCTGGAATGCCTTATCCTTAAGAGAGGATGATCACCTGTCTCTGTTATCATCTGAGCTCAAGCGTTTGGACATCGGGATTGCAGCTCTCTCTGAGGTTCGGAGACCGGATTGCGGTGAGATAATGGTGGGTGGTTACACCTACTATTGGTCTGGTCGCTCTGATGGTTACCATACCCAAGGAGTTGCTGTAGCTGTGTCCAATAATCTGACCCCAATGATAATTGAGGTAACACCGGTCAACGAGCGTATTATGAGATTAAGGATTCGTCACACCTTAGGTGTCATTTCCCTAGTCTCTGTTTATGCTCCGACTGAGGCGAGTGATCTCACTGTGAAGGATGCATTCTACGCCACGCTCGAGTCTGTGGTTGATCAATGCCCCAGACGAGATACACTTCTCGTCTTGGGGGATTTCAATGCATCGACTGGAACTGATAGGGATGGTTATGAGGTGTGTGTTGGTCCCCATGGGTCAGGAACTATGAACCAGAATAGCACTAAGTTCCTTGACTTTGCAAGAAGTCATGGACTTAGGGTGGCTGGTTCATGGTTTCAGTGCCCACAAGCTCATCACTGGACTTGGTATTCCAACGCTGGCGGTGTGGCAAAGGAGATTGACCATGTCCTCATTGACGGTCGTTGGAGGATGATCCAGAACTGCAGGGTCTACCGGAGTGTTCAGTTCCTCAATACTGACCACAGCCTTGTTGTAGCAACTCTAAAGCTGCACCTTAAATCCTGGAGAATGGTACCATCCAAGCCTCGGCTGCATGTTGGCAAGCTGAGGGATGAGAGAGTAGCTGAGGAGTTTGCGAACAGGCTGAGTGGACACTTGGGGGGTCTGGGTGCTTTGGGCGGTCCTGAAGAGTTGTGGAGCGCCTTCAAAACCACCGTCCTTGATGTTGCCGGTGGATGTCTTGGAGCTCACCGCAGGGCAAAGAAGAATTTTGTCTCTCAAGGGACACTGGATACCATTGACCAGAGTCGCAGGGCCAGGCTGAATGGCAGAGCTGAGCTGTTCAGGGAGCTGAGGCGTAAAACTGAACGTGAACTGAGGGTGGACAAGGAGGCCTATGTGCGAGGAATCTGTGAGGGGATAGAGCATCACCTGTGGACAGGTGATTCTCGTCCCGCTTACAGGGGAATTCGCGCATTACGTTCATCCAAGCCCATCCCTCGGAGCACTGCAGTTCGAGCAGAGAGTGGTAGGCTCTTGACAGAGGAGTCTGAAGTGAAGGCCCGCTGGGCCGGTTACTTTGAGTGGTTGTACCAGGTTGATCCCCCAGCTGTCGAGTTGGACGTCAAGGGTGTTACAATCCCTGTTGCTGACCCTCAAATCAACTATGGTCCACCTTCGCTTGTGGAAACACGGGCTGCGGTGAACCAGTTGAAACGGGGCAAAGCTCCAGGGATCTGTGGCATCCATGCTGAACTTCTCAAGGCTGGTGGAAATGCTGCTCTCGTGTCGTTGCATGCAGTTTTGTGCTCTGCCTGGAACACAGGCATCATCCCAACTGATTGGAAGAGGGGCCTTGTTGTTCCTCTCTGGAAAGGGAAGGGTGATCGCCAAGACTGCAACAACTACCGAGGGGTGACGCTGCTCTCAGTGCCGGGCAAGGTCTTCGCTCGGATAATTCTTGATAGGGTTCGCCACCATCTGCTTGAGCACCAGCGTCCAGAGCAGTCAGGCTTTACACCAAAGAGGTCAACGATTGACCGTATCCTTGCACTTCGTGTCCTCACCGAACGCAGATGAGAGTTTCGGCAGGGGCTGCTTGCAGCCTATGTTGATCTCTGTAAAGCGTTCGATTCAGTGAATCGGGATGTCCTCTGGAGGATTCTTGGTCTTCGTGGGGTGCCACCAAAACTGATCGATCTGATGTCTGAACTCTACTCTGGTACTGAGAGTGCTGTGAAGTGTGGTGGTACCATCTCTGACTTATTTCCAGTTGTTACTGGAGTTCGTCAGGGATGTGTACTTGCCCCCACACTTTTCAGCACTTGTATGGACTGGATTTTAGGGAGGATGTCAGAGAGATCAAGCTGCGGTGCATCGTTTGGGAATGTCAAGATCTCGGACCTTGATTTTGCAGATGATGCAGTCATCTTTGCGGAGACTTTGGGTATCCTTTTGGGGGCCCTCGAGGTGCTGAATGAGGAGTCGGAGCCGCTGGGATTACGGGTTTCTTGGGTCAAAACTAAGATCCAGGCTTTCGGTGACATCTTGGATGCTGCTGTCCTGTCTGTGTCTGTTTGTGGTGAGGATGTTGAGGTCGTGGAGAGATTCACTTACCTTGGCAGTGATATTCATGTCTCTGCTGGCTGTGAGTCAGAGGTCAATAGACGTCTGGGTCGGGCCTGGGGAGTCATGGATTCACTACATCATGGGGTGTGGCGTTGTCGGTACCTGTGCGGGAGGACGAAAGTCCGAGTCTTCAGGTCCTTGGTACTTCCAGTCTTGCTCTATGGATGCGAGACTTGGACTCTGACCAAGGATCTGAGACGGAGACTTAATTCCTTTGGTACCAGGTCTCTTCGGAGTATCCTTGGCTATCCTTGGTCGAATTTTGTGTCCAACAAGCGGTTGCTGAGAGAGACTCTGATGAGATTTGTTACCTGCATAGTCCGTGAGCGTCAGTTGCGGCTGTATGGACATGTGGCTCGTTTTCCTGACGCTGATCCTGCTCACCAGATTCTCTCAGTGAGGGAGTCTCATGAGTGGAGGAGGCCAGTGGGCCGACCACGTGCCTCATGGTTGCAACAGGTTGACCATCATCTCACGGAGATGGGGATGAGCCAGGCATCTGCCTGGGGGAAGGCCAGATGGAGGCCCCTGGAGTACCAGCGGAAAGTGGACGCAGCGACGCGCTGTTCTGGCACATGTTCCCATACTTGACCTGACAATTTCTTTGGTGAAGGACTGATGCAGCAGCTTGACAGACGATCAGTGATTAGAAATTTTCAAGGTGTAAGACCGCTAAATTATCATTATAAAATAGTTAAAAGACATGGTAAAATAAAAAGGTGTTTGGGCTTTAAAATTTGTTTAATTTACGATATTTTTTCCAATGTTTTGTGTTTCGCACAGGTTTTTTTTATTGCTATGCTTGAGTGGTGTTGTGTAAAATGTAAACCAAATGTTGGAACACATCCCCGTGAATTACATCAATCATTATGGGGGAAAATTCCCTGCGATCCATCATTTCGTTACAAGTCCAACTTTTTTGGAAAGTACCTTGGACATGTCGCGAGGAACCCCAGTACTTTAATTAAATGACTTGATATGCAAATTTCAAGTCAATCGGATGAAAATTAAGGAATTTAGAAATCTCTCTGTGACCTCAACATCATCACCAAACAGTTAATGACAAGATGGCAGCATCCAAAAATGTAATTAAAAGCCCGGATCTTTGTTTTGACCCAGGAAACCCAAAGTCCCAGCGGCTTCGATTCCTCAATCAGCACCTCGACGGCCCTGACAAGGACATCCAGTGTTTCGTGCTTCAGCAGCACCAACGCTCTGTACGGAGTATAGTCCCAATATCCTCCTCCAGTGTTTCTGCAAGGATGACCGCATCATCTGCAAAATCAGTCAGAGATGAAGAACTCCAGTAACAACTTCTAACCTTCTCCAGTAACCCATGAAGAACTCCAGTAACAACTGGAAATAATTCAGAGATGGAACCACAACACCTCACAGCACTCTGTACAAGAGTATAGTTCAAAAATGAGATCAATCAACGTTAGACATCCCCATTCACTGAATCGAATGCTTTGTGGAGATCAACACCGGCTGCAAGCAGCCCCTGGAGAAACATTGATCTGCGTTCAATGAGGACCCGGAGATCAAGGATACCGTCAATCGTCGACTTATTTGGTGTAAAGCCTGACTGCTCTGGGCACTGGTGCTCGAGTAGATGGTGGCGAACCCTATCAAGAATTATCCGAGCAAAGACCTTGCCCGGCACTGAGAGCAGCGTCACCCCTCGGTCGTTGTTGCAGTCCTGGCGATCACTCTTCCCTTTCCAGAGAGGGACAACAAGGCCCCTCTTCCAGTCAGTTGGGATGATGCCTGTGCTCCCAATAGAGCACAGAACTGCATGGAACGATACCAGTACAACATTTCCACCAGCCTTGAGAAGTTCAGCATGGATGCCACAGATCCCTGGAGCTTTACTCCCCTTTTCAACTAGTTCACTACGGCCTGTGCTTCCACAAATGAAGACGGTTCAGTTGATTGGAGACTCAACAAATCGGGATAGTTACACCTCGATGTCCAACTCAACAAATGGTGGGTCAGCCTGGTACAGCCGCCCAAAGTAACAGGTCCAGCGGGCGTTCACTTCGGACTCATCTGTCAAGAGCACACCACCTTCGGATCCAACTGCAGTACACCGACGGACGGGCTTGGAGGAACGCAATTCACGAATTCCTCTGTAAACTGGATGAGAATCACTCATCCACAGGTGAGAATCACTCTACCCCTTCACAGATTCCTTGCACATAGGCCTCCTTGTCCACAGAGGACACATACAGTTTTATGCCACAGCCCCCTGAACAGCTCAGCTCTGCCATTAAGCCTGGCCCTGCGATTCCAATCAATGGTATTCATTGTCTCTTAGGAGACAAAGCTCCTCTTCGCCTGACAGTGGGTTACAAGACATCCGCCGGCAACATCGAGGATGTTAGTCTTGAAGGCTCTCCACAACTCTTCAGGATTCCCCACAGCATCCAGACCCTCCAAATTCCCACTCAGCCTGTTTGCAAACTCCTCAGCAACCCCTTTATCCCTGAGCCTGTCAACATCCCGCCGAGGCTGGAATGGTACTATTCTCCCAGATTTAAGCTGCAACTTCAGAGATGCTACAACAAGCCTGTGGTCGGTAGACCCTATACGGGTACTCCGGTAGACCCTGCAGTTCTGAATCATCCTCCAGCGACCATCAACGAGCCCATGGTCATTCTCCTTTGCCGCACCACCAGCATTGGAATACCAAGCCCATCGATGAGGCTGTGGGTGCTGAAACAATGAACCAGTTACCTACCCTAAGTCCACGACTTCTTGCAAAGTGAAGGAAATTAGTATTAATCTGGTTCACAGTTCCAGACCCATGGGGACAAACACGTGTCTTGCAGCCATCGCTATCAGTGCCATTTGATGCATCAAAATCCCCCAAGACTAGAAGAGTATCTCGTCTGGGGCACTGATCAACCACAGACTCGAGTGTGGCACAGAATGTGTCCTTCACGGTGCGATCACTCGCCTCAGTCAGAGCATATGTAGAGACCAGGGAAATGACATCCAAGGACTGAGGAATCCTCATTCTCATAATATGCTCAGTGACCGGTGTCACCTCAATTATCATGGGAGTCAACTTATTGGACACAGCTAAAGCAGCTCCTTGGTCATGGTAACCATCAGAGCGACCAGACCAGTAGCAGGGTGTAACCATCCGCCACAATCTTGCCCCTATCCGGTCTCCAAACCTCAGAGTGCTGCAATACCTACGTTGAAATGCTTGAGCTCAGCTGATAACAGAGACAGGTGATCATCTTCTCTTAGAGATAGGACATTCCAGGCATCCACCTGAAGGGACTGCCTCATTTAACCCAAGGAGACCCACCACACCTCACCACCACCCTGCCACATACCACCTCAATCTGTTCCTGGAGGTTTACCCCCATGGTTTTCCTCCTATCCTCAAGGAATGGGGGCCCTGAAAGCTTTGTCCCAATCCCGACATCCAGTGAACTGCCCTGCGGAGGGCATCACTCCCATGGAGTGGGTTATTTATCAGATTTATTTGCATTTGTTGGTTTTGTGGAATGAAGGGTTTTTCAGTGACCGGAGTGCAAATCCTGCAACCAACCTCCTAAAAAAACGTAACTCAACTGCAGGAGGACGTCGGCAGACACAGTTGGGCACTAGATATGGATGGCCATTGGCTCACAAGGAGCTCCTCCGCCCTTTGACATGTTTTGTTTTTAATCCTGCTGGGTGTCCATATCCAAACACCCTCCTCACCAGGAAACCTGGTGGGGGAAACGGTTTCATCACCGACAAACAGGTTAGTACAGGTTTACATGGTACCTGGAGCAAGTCATCTGTAGCAAGCCATGGAAAACAAGTATTTACTCTGATGAAGGCGAGCACAGTCAGTGCGGTGACAAAAATGCTGAGCCAATTGTCAATCCTTTACACAATGTGAACATTTTAACGACCAAACACTATAATCGTTGCACAATTGTTCGGACACGAGACCTGCTCTGCCACCATGATGAGAATACAAGGGATTACTCAGCTCATCACGTGACCACATGGATTATGACGTGAGCATTCTCACAGAATTGTTACAACATTGGTCACACGTCAAATCTGCTTACCATAATCTCCGTATGGTCAACATCTACGTACATGTGCTTAATGGTGAATATATCGGGGTTTTTTTTGTTTATTTTAGATTTTTTCTCTTAATTGGCAGGGGGTGAGGAGGATGGGACAGGGTGAAGGTTTCAACCATCCAATGGGAAGCTTGTATAAACTTCAGTTGAAGATTAAAAAAAAAAAAAAAAAAAATCATCCCCCTGCTTTCCATTAGTCCTATAAAATTTAAACCATGTCATCGAGTCTTGCCTTTGCCAAGGAGGGGCTTTCCATGAGACCCCGGAGGAAAATCAGGTCGGTTTCCTTTACTTCGGCCGCATCCAACTGGTTATCCAATGCGTGATCCATACCTGACGACAGACAAGCAAACCAGGTCAGAAGTTAGTTCAGGATGGCTTCATGTACAAATTCATAAGGAAGGAAGTAATACACAACATGGTCAGAATGTTACACTGGACAAACCCATGTTCCACTGCAAGACCAGCCAGAACATGTGACATTACAAATAAATGACCATTTTTGGACCGAAAGACATGGTCTCTGTTACATTCCTCCATCCTTTGCAAAAAAAAACACACACACACACACACACACACACACACACACTCCAGGATTAATCACTACTTCACGTTAGAATTAATCAATTTCATGAAAAAAATCTTGCAGTTTGATTAAAACTCTTGATGGATCCTAAAAACAGATGAATAGCAAACACAAACGGACGTCAGGTTGGTGGACGTCAGACTGGCTTCAATCATCGCTGAAATACACAGCTAACGACAAAGCTGCCCGTTTCACAACGCATGTCCTTATTAGGACAGTGCTGTCAGGATGGCCGAAAGGCATGCACGCTCACCCTCTAAGCTGTCTAGCCTGGGTTTGAATCCCGACCCAGCTATAAACTGTCATCCCAGTGTTTCACAGGCTTCATCAAGATCTGTGCGCCGTCCCTCGGATGGATGCTAAAGATCCAGCGGTGTCCTTCACGAAGAGTATGCGAGCTATCGCCGGCGCGATGAACAGACAACACATTCCTGTGCTAACCTGAACAGGCGCTGCTCGAGTGGAACATCTGCGCTCCAAGCAATGATGCAAACCAGCAGCCACAGGTTACACACTAAATTGATGAAATTAGAACATTGCCGGTTAGCCAAATGGCATGTGGCCCATCTCGCAGAAATGCTACAAACCATAATGGAATGCATATTCCGGTTTAACTTTAATCACATTAATCAGTCGTTTAAAGATATGATTTACACAAGGGTGCTTTGACAAATGAGACAGCCAATCACGACGACGCCAAATCACCCCGTACAAGTACTCACGGCACCTGCAGGTAGTGACAGTGGTACCAATGATCTTTGGTGGTAGAGCAAAGTGATGGAAGTTTCTCCGTCAAAAATCTCAGGACACGGTGGAGCTTACATCGATATATGATATGTGTGAAAATTCACGATTGTATGTGCGCGCACGCAAGCATGCAGTGTTTGTTTGGCCAAGTAATTAGAGCAATTCCAATTCTAAAAATCCTCGGCTTGAACCAGACGCAAAAGCTGTTCCAGGTATTACATGTTGCACCGAGAAGGGCACTCGGTAGAGCGAATACCTCCACCACGTAATACCTGATCCACGAGAACATATCAGGCCCAATATATTTTTGAAATATCATGCGATACAGTACGGTATCATTTTTGGCCCCATCTCTCAATGGTGAAGAATCACTTTAAAAACTAAATAATTCTCGGATTCAGATCCAGATTCGGATCTTCACCAAAATTGAATCATTTCGTCCTTGTCACGCACCCAACATGTCCATCAAGTTAAATCCGAATCCGTCCACAACTTCGAGATATTGTGCTACATATTAGTTTAGCGCGATCTCTCAATGGTGAACAATCACTTAAAAATTTTTTTTATCAGAACTGGATCCGGATTCGGATTTGGATCTTCACCAAAACTGAATCAATTCTTCATTGCACACACCTCACATGTCCACCAAGTTTCATCAGAATCCGTCCACAACTTGTTGAGATATCGTGCTAGATATCAGTTTAGCACTATCTATCAATGGTGAAGAATCACTGAAAAAATTCTAGTATCCGGATCCAGATCTGCATCTTCACCAAAATTGAATCAGTTCGTCCTTGTCACACACCCAACCTGCACACCAAATTTCATCCGGATCCGTCCACATTTTTTTTGAGATATCCTGCAAACAAACAGACAGGCAACAGAGAGGGGTGAAAACATAACCTCCTTCATCTTCGGCGGCAGAGGTAAAAAGACAAGATCGCGAAAAATTGGGGTCCAAATCTGCATTCATTTCTGCAAGTATGATGCAGTGCCCCCTGTAGGTTATGGCTGGAATTTATAATTTGCTCAGTATGCTGGCAATAACTCCACTACTCTTCGTGAAACACACAGTGGGATCTTTAACGTCGACCAACAGCCTATGCTGACAGATGTGTCCTCAAGGTAATGTCCTTTTGATAGACTGTGCACACATTGATACCTCACCCTGAATAGGAAACACCAGGGAGACAGTTTATAGCTGCATCGTTTCAAATCCAAGATAGACAGCTCAAAGTTAAGTGTGCACACCTGCGAGCCCACACAAAACTCGTGCCAAGATACAATTTTGTCCTTGTGTAGCGACGTGACAAATGTTGGCAATGTCACAAATGTCCAAGGTGAATCACTTGTAAGCCCTCGGCAGAGGCAGAACTAATTTTCCTCTCCACGGAGAATTCGGTTTCATGAGTACATTTGTCCTGCATGTTTACTTGTAGCCTGGCGCATTACAAAGGAAAGAAAAAGAAAGAAAGAAAGAAAACTAGATATTTGCGATCACAAAGCAATCGTCCGCGACTTACCCTTGGCCCACGATCCATTGATGGCCATATCTTTTTCAGAACACAATAAGTCTTTGCCTTCAACATTGAGGTCGTAGATTACAAAAATGTGTCCCTATCTATAATATGTCCATAAAACTCAACGTCATAAAAATTGGAGGAAAATTTTTCAAATTATGATCAAAAAGTTTTTTTGTTGTTGTTAATTAGGTCACAATCCGAAAAAAAAGTAGGTGTTAGGTGAAAAAAAGGACACGAATCGATTATCAGGTGTACAACTTCAGTGCAGGTACGGCACTATGTTGTAAGAACATCTTAGAAGGCCAAGCGGTCTTTGAGATTCCGCGTTGGAAAAATTGTGCGATGACAAAAAAAAAACACGCGTTATTTTCAGACCACCATTTGACCTCGACGCTTAACCCGGAGGGTATGATGTCAATCAATTGTAAATGCACCTTTCTCTAGGCTACCTGGAGAGGTTAATTTCGTTCTGATCGGACAAAGCTTAGTCGGGTTGTGGTGAAAAATGTTAAAATGTCGATGAGGAAGTCATGACCTTAAAAATGGGTCAAGGTAAAAACAAAATAGGTCAACCCGCATACTATTTATTCACATTTGGCCAAATGAAGCAAAATTTCATTCCGAAAGTCTGAACCGGCTCTGAGATACAGCTCAGAAATTAGAAATGTAGGAAGAATTTTTTTGTTTTTTTTTCTAAATGGGGGGTTCATACTTTCATGGATACTCATAACTCACATTGCGTAGTCTTGAGAAAAAGGGCATGGGAAGAGTCCTCTTGCTTTGCATTGCCGAGCCTGATCTATGTTTTTGTTTTGTTTGTGAACCTTGAATAAGCTTACCTGTATGGTAAGCATACAGCGCTATGCGCCGCCATATTTGTCAGAATCTCAAGAACTTATTCTACCGTCAAGGAATGATGGCGTGAATGCTGATTCTCATCGATTTTCTCATAGTTACGCTGCCCTCATCGTCATGGTAGTGTGGGGGGAAATTTTATATTAATGTATTTTAAATTGTAACAAATGGAGTTTCAGAAATGTAACTTTTATGCTGCAAGTTGATTTGGCTGTCATTTCTGGCCAAAAGACTTTTGCCCTAAATGATAAGAAATGTGTTGTTCTGGAGCAGAGTGACCGGGCTGATAAATGAACCCTTGCTTAGAAATGTACGAAGTGGCTTTTCGTCTAAAGGACACGTCTACAGTCTCGGTGAATAGCCCCCAACCTCTCTCTCATGAAAGTATAAAATGCTTTGAAAGGTAAATTGTTTCAGTGCAAGCACGTGAGGAAGTATAGTATCTCAGTGGCTTGTACTCCTTGGAACTGACCAAGTACCAAGTTAGAATAAAACTCTCTGATGTAATGTAGAAGTGAATTGAATCGGGTTGGTCTAACTGTTAACTTAAGTAAGAATCAATGAAATAGAACCAAATAATATTGCAATCAATGCGGATTCTTAAGTTCATTGTACGAGGGTGAGAAGTGTATGGTGTATAATTAGGAAATAAATTGTTTCACAAGGAAGGACTTGTGTGGACATCAGTTTTATCAGTGTCAATAGGGTTTTTGTAGGATTTTATAACCAAATCGGACAAACGTTAAACTCTGCCTGAAGTCAAATAGGATTCCACAATCGGCCAGTTAGAATCCTTCAGGAGGACAACGATCACAACAAGGTGGGTTAAAAAAATCCATGTCAGTATGAATACTTTTTCCAAGTTCTGCTCAACTGAGAGATTTTTAAAGTGATAACTCGAGCGAAGTCGATACACGTCATTGCAAATTCCCATGCTTCCCATCGAAAGCAAAGTTGAAAGATGGGATCAAGTTCCACCAGGATTAACTCCATATCAAACTTTGAGGAAAATTGTTTTTTTTTCTCCCATTTTGACCCCCCCCTGTGAACCTAAGTCCCGATCCCCTGTGGGCATGAACCAGGGATCAAATCAAAAAGAAATTGTTACATATTTCATGCATCCCCCAATGTCGGTTGCAGATAAAGTTTCATTAAGAAAATGATTAGAAATGTACCTGCAATTGCATTTGAACTTTTGACCCTGCCCCGGGGGGGAGAGGGGCGTGACCAAAAATGACACTGCTCTTTCACCTTCTTTGCATGTGGTGATCACAACTACCAGGTTTGGCGAATTTCTTCCTTACCGTTTGAGATGGCGTGACGGACACAGACAGCCAGACATATGAGCCGATTACAATGTCTAAACCTTTTTTTTTTTCTACCAAAAGCGTGGAGATAAAAAGGTGATTTGTGTTCTACAGTGTTCAAGTATATAATTCAATTTAAATAAAATAAAGTTTTTAAAGGTTGTAGAAAAAAAAATTCTGGAAGTCAACCATCTTTTACACCACCTCGTCTTTTACACCACCTCGTCTTTTACACCACCTCGTTTAACATGTTGCATTAGTTCTTCGTGCCTGTTGTTTGTGTCCTTTATAACATCCTTAAAAACAGTAAGTTTCCTGTTTGGAATTACTTTCAATTTAGTTTCAGTGACAGACAGACAGAGTAAAAAAAAATTATGGCATTCCTCTCTGCGTATACATGATTGGGATGAATTCAGAGCCAAAATACTGCTAAAACTACAGGTTCGTTTTCCGATTCATGTTCAAAACATAATATTTAATTGGAATGAGTATTTCCTCAATCATAAACTGACGTTTGTAGACGGGCAGACGAACAGACACACAGTGAACAAATCAATTGCTTAAACCCGGCTTTTCACTTTGCGCGGGATAATGAGCATTCAAATTAGCTGATGATAAATAGTGAGCTGAAACAATTCATTTATTTGGTTGAGTAAATTTTAAGTTAAAAAAACATTTAAAAAATGTCAAAAGCACAAGAGCAAGTGTGAAACGATCAACTCGAATTCCGTAGCGCCGGATTGATGCAACAAGAGGACACGTTTGGAACACGCACACAGCTGACTGCACATTGAGCAAACCGAGTCCATATGTAATGACACACAAAGCAATAAACAAAATATGTCAAGAACTTCCCACATTATTTTTTTTTCAATACACCTTAGAAACACTTAAAAGGTTGCACGAAGAAGGTGAGAATTTGGAAGCACAAGCACATGGTAAAATGTTTGGTACATTTCTTATTACCTGAGCAGTTCCTTCCTTTTACACAGCAAACAAAAAAAATAAACCTCAAAGCTTTGTCCTCTTGATAACCTGGCCTTGAAAGACAATCAGGCGGCTTTATATAAACTGGTGCCTTGGCACAGCCACTGCAATGCTTGGTAACAAGCAACCAGTGAAAGATTCCAACCATGACAGTGCGTAGAATGCTCACCTTGCCGACTTTGTGGAATGCACGCCGTAATTAACAGCCGTGCTTACACGTAGGAACAAATGTAGTGGAATATTTGTTGGTGGCGTCGTAGTGGGGATTAGGTGGTGGAGAGGTCACAAATGCCAATTCACATGAGTGAAGACACAATAAACAATTCAACTCAAAGCTGTTTAACCCTTCCAAAAACAAACAAACAACAAGGAGCTGATACTCTCAGTCCTCCGCCTTTTGGGTGGTATGAAGAATAGATCTGTGTAATACGAAAGCTAAATATTTAACGGTTTTTAAAATATCGTGTAAACAAAAGTACATGGACGAATGATTGGTCGTGGGACGGAGTTCATTTTTATGTCCCCCGTCTCTAACTTTGTCGGAGGGGCGGGGAACAAAAGGAATAAGCTATATAACTTAACATTGCTGTTCATAAATAAAGCAAATCAATGCAACAAATGAAAACCACAAACTTTCAACAATAAACATTGTGCATAATACATCTCAAACAGCAACTATAAGAGAAACAATGTTTTTATCCCATGCTTTAAAAATAAAAACAAAAAACAGGGGGATTTTGCGCAATTGACTCAATCTGTTTGTCCGTCCATCTGTCTATCTGTCTGTCAGATAGATGGATGGACGGTCTCACTAGCTCCTCCTAAACGATTGTGCATAAATTCATCAAACTTGGTAGTTATGATCACCACCTGACAAGAAAGTGCAAGAGTAGTATCATTTTTTGGCCCGCCCCATGGGGTCAAATCCCACCCCCCCCAAAAAAAAATTCAGTTACCGGCACATTTATAAACGAAACGTATATGCAATCAACATTGTGAGATGCATGAAATATCCAACGACTTTTTGGATTTGACCCCCGGTCCAGTTCATGCCCCATAAGGAAGAACTTGTGGTCACAAGGGTCAAAGTGGTTAAAAAACATGTTTGATTCAAAATTTGATATTGTTGGGTCAATCCTTATGGAACTTTATGCCATTTTTCCACTTTGTTTTCGGTCGGAAGCGTGGGGGTTTGCGATGGCATGCCATCGACTTTGCTCTGGTTGGTCTTGCATTTACAGGTATTGTTTTTTTAGTTTTTTTTAAGATTTGCCTTTAGGAAGCTTTTGCAACGTCAGGACAAACTGTCATGATCAGCACACTGTGCGCAAGCCAACCACACCATGATCAGTCATGTCAAAATAAACAAATAAATAAATAAATAAATAGAGCAATTGAACTGATGCAGGTTAGAGGAGAACAAAAGCAAAATCAATAAATGACTCGCTACTTGGATCAAAAATTAATTCTTTGTTTCAAGAGACTGAAAAGGTAAAATTATCAGCGAGATATAACAGTGGGAATCAAAGTGAAAAAAAAAATTAAAAATAAGTAAAAACACGTACACAAACACACCGTCCGTTTGTTTCTAGTTTCACATGCGGAAGGTCAACATCAGAATACGAACTTTCAATTCTTAATGAAAACTGATGTAACAACACGAAATAACTGCGCCTGTCAGGTGACGTACGCTCGCCTCTCATTTCACATTGGCTTGGATGGTGGCATACAACGACCTCAGCCAGGAGAGGGGATGAGTGAGCTTGGACTGCGCATGCACATTCGGCCGGTCTGATGCTTTACTCAATTCTGAATAACCCAATCTTGATCGGGTGACCTAACTTGTAGGGTTATATGAGCAAGGTTGTATGAGGTTTACCTCCTTACAAAGTTTCAGTTTTTCCTTCCTGAGAGTTTCCTTCTGCATCTAACTTGTCCAACTCATGCGTCCTTCATTGCCCTCATTCCTCCCCAAGTCTCGATTTTGTCCTTGAACTCCACTGTTGGTATCCACACCCCTCCCTCTCTCGATTGTTCCTTTTGTTCTGTTGCGACTGATCCGTTCGATGTTCTAGCTCTTCCATGAGCCTTAACTCTGAATAGAAAAAAAAAAAAGATCCATGCCCCTACATATCTACCTCCACCAAGCAAATTGCAAAGGAATCTCCAATTGCACAAATGTGTGCTTGTTGGGATTCGCTAGATATCCGTTATTGTTGGGTTTTCAGTCTGTGTGTGTGTGTGTGTGTGTGTGTGTGTGTGTGTGTGTGTGTGTGTGTGTGTGTGTGTGCAACACGAGGCTCCACAGCACAAACCAGCAAACAGATTTCGATGAAACTTGGCGAACAGGTGCCATATGTGCTGGGAGTGTACGCGTTTGAGTTTCGTTGCTAAGCAACCACCCGTTGCTATGCAGCGGCAGAAAAACCACGTTTTAAGAACCCAAACGGTAACTGACGTAGCGCGGCTTCTATGATAGGTAGAGCGACCGGATCAACTCCCGCCTATTCCTTGCATCCCCATCTAGTTATCGCAACAGCATAACGTTCCTCTATCTCTCAGTTTCTGAATGGCAGCCCTCCGAATGCGGAAAGGTGGTGAACCAGGGAATATGTTAAGTGACCTTGACCTCGGAAACCGTCGACGGCGGAACATTCAAATTCGGTGTCTGGATAGAGTTTAATAACTACTACAAAATTGAAGCGCAGCATTTTTCCAGATTCGATCACCAAGGGTGTCGGGGCTGAAATACGCAAAATTCGAAAAAATACTTTTTCTCGACCTACGTTCACTATTTTCAATACTTGTCCTACAGATTTGAATGTGGAGAAACGAGACTTCAGAATTAAACACTTCGAGATATTTAGAAAATTTTACTCGAGCCGATTTTTGATTGAGGTTTTATTTTTCAAATGGTAGTCCTGTGAGGAGTGCCAGTTGGCAAAATACGCAACAGGAAAAATCTTGCCAGGCAGAGGAACAATTGTTTGTGAACCAATACGTGTTGGCAATGAATCTTCGTCGGTGGATCGGTCAGAATGAAAAGCATCGCATCCAGCGCTTCGATCCTAGCGGATCCCTCGTCGCCTACCGGCTTGTTTATTATTTATTGATCCAAAAGGGATGGTAAATGAAAGTCTTGTGTCGTGTAAACGTGTCCATGAAACGATTAAGATCAAACTGCAAACTGCATATGCATTTATATTTTTGGTACTTCCAAGAGACGTCTTCAGACCCACTGAGGATCAATCTCCATGGTCGTGGTTCACTGCAAACATTACTGTTCCCCCCTCCCCTCCTCCCTGCCTCCCTCCTCCCTCCATTACTCCATTACTCCATCAACTACTCTGCTCTGCAACGTGACGAAAGATACCAAACGCCTTTGTGATAAAGCAGAACCTTCCGTGACAGACAAAGTCCATGATGACCTGGAGTGGGAGGTTTTGAAGCCACGCTATTGAAGGCTTTAAGCAACTGTAGTGGAATACTTTATGCATCATTTGAGATAAACCACGTTTTATATGTTCATTATGCTGCAAACAACAAGGTTTCAGTGTCGACATGAAATGGCCAGAGAATAGTGATGAAAGAACACGAAGAATAATGGAAACCATGGAAAAGGAATTCATTATACAGCTCACAACAAACCGGCGCTTTCTGCAAGCACATTGACCAAATTCACTCGCATCTTGTCAAGGAGGTGACATTCAAAGGTGTGTCAGGATATCAAGGACAGATTGAATGGAAGTTAAAACAGCTGCCGCAACCACACCAAGGGTGGCCACGGCTGGCAGGGAGAACGCGAACGGCAAAGGTGTTATCACACATTTCACGATTCAACCAGCCACGACACACAATGCACACACATGTAAAATGTATAAATGAACAAGAAGCCATGATGGCATGTTCCAAAAACATCGCAAACAGTTGCAAAATAATGCTCATAGTCATCGAGAGTGACGATACATCATCTGTGGAGGGAAAGAGTCTGAACAGCTGCCGTGATGACACCCCCGCCACGTTTAATTTCACAAGCATGATCGTGCAAAGTGTGCTGTGGGGGATTTTACAACTATATTTACCTCCGCACCGAAGGTGAAGGAGGTTATGTTTTCAGCCCTTTCTGTCTGTTTGTTTGTGTACAAGATATCTCAAAAAGTTGATGACAGATTCGGATAAAACATGGTGGACATGTTGGGTGTGTAACAAGGATGAATTGATTCGATTTTGGTGAAGATCCGAATCCGGATCTGGATACGAGAATTATTTAATTTTTAAAGTGATTCTTCACCATTGAGAGGAGGAGGAGGAGGAGGAGAGGAGATTGGGACCATACTCTCTGTGCAGAGCGTTGGTGCTGCCTAAGCAGTCTCCTTGGCTATTGAGCACAATCCTGGACGGATCGCCACTCCGACACAGTACACCAGCATGCTGGCACTCATTTTGCCAACCTCACAAGGATGACAGGTCGAGTTAACCCAACCTGGTATTAATTCAACAGCTGAGCGAGATTTGAACTCAGGACCCTAGGATCCAAAGCCCACCACCCTAACCATTAAGCCAATGCCAGGCATTCACCATTGAGAGATAGGGCCAAAACCGATATAGTACTGTACACCAATGTATTTCAAAAATGTATTGGGCCCGATATGTTCTCGTGGATCAGGCATTATGTGGCGGAGGTATGCGCTCTCCCGGGTGCCCTTCTAGGTTTGCCCTGCATTCCAAATGCCCAGGATAAGAAAAAAAAAAAGCAACATCTCAGCAAGCAGCTGAGCGATTTTTTAAATTGGCAATAAGTTTTGTGCGTGGAGCTAATGGCCAATTTCAGAAGGGTTACATGAAGAGATGATATGCAAACAGTACTTGCAGGTGATATCATTCTCACAAATACATTGTGCATCAAACATGGTGGGCTTTTGTGATCCAAACAAAGAATGTTGGAGTTAAAATTTCAAAACCTGAGCAAACTGTTAATACAAGACAGTGTGTCTAAAGATTAGAAAAACTATGATGATGGGAAAGTTGCACTACACTTGAAAACTCGAATGGCACTCAGTAGAGCGCATACCTCCACCAAGCTGAACTGTTTATGGGTTGTAATCCACTGATAGGCCGGATCTGCATCCATACCATTAACAAAATCTAATCAATTCTTCCTTGTCACACACTCGAGCTGTCCACCAAGTTTCGTCCGAATCCATCCATAACTTTTTAAGATATCCTGCTCACGGACAAACAGACAGACAGACAGGGGTGAAACCAGAACCTCCGTCTACCTTCGTTGGAGGAGATAACGACCATTGATGTGCACCGTGATGAACTTGCACAGTGAATTGTAAGAAATATAGATGAATCGAAGTAGGAGAGAAAGAAAAATAGGCAAAAAAAAAAAAAAGAGGAAAAAAATAAAGAAAGAATAAGAGAGAGAAAGAAAAAAAAGGTAATACATAGAAAGAAAAAATACGGAGAGCCAGAGCTTATTTCTACTTCACTGATTCACTCCCAATTATGTCAATTGCCATTCTCTTGAATGTCCATCAAAAACAAAAATTAAAAAGATAAAATAAATAAAGCAAGCAATTAAAATATGATTTGAAAGCGAAAATAATGAAAGATCAAGTGTAACTACAAGGTACCTGTCTTGTTATGAATGAAAATAAACAAAAAAATACACATACGAGGTGGTTGTAATGAAAGACCATTTCAACGGATATGATGATAAAAGTATTACAAGTCTGAAGACGACGATGGTTCACGAGCGGTATTTGACGATGTAGATTGCTTCAGAAGTCAAGGATGAGACGATATGATAATTTTTGACCAAGTTATAAAAATGATCAACATGATGTGGTACGAGTGACAGGTTATTAGCTGAAAAATGTCGAAAATCCAGTTTCGTTCAACAACTTTCAAAATTTGACCTTTGCATAACCTTTAAAGGTCACAAAACATTGTTGTGGATATTAAAATAAGGAAACAGGATACGTGCTATAGCTTATTGGAGTTAGTTCGTCGAAGAAGGTCGAAAACCCGGTTCGATTCCCACAACTTTGAAAATTTGACCTTTGTGACCTTTAAAGGTCAAAGGTCAAGGATTATGACCTTTGGTGCAAAACTTCCTCTGGAACATTCCAGAAACAATATAACGTCATATAGGCTATATGGCATTTCACACTCATCGGATTATCCATACTTTGATGACATCAGCGTAAAAACAAACTTGAAGGGGGCGCCACGGGCAAGGTGTTTGAGATAGAGAAAAATGGTTTCAAGACTTTAGGTGGGGAATGACCTCAAGATTATGCAAAAAAAATATTGTCATCCGAGCTATCAAAGTTTGGGCGGTCATATGATTTTTATGTCAAAATTCAAAATTTTCTAAGTTTGTGAACTTGTGACCTTGACCTTGGGATGAAAATGAAAAGTCGACCTCCGTGGGGCTATGCAGATGCCATTGGGCTAACCAAATACCGAAAACCCCTGCCAGATTCGACAAACCCCTCGGAGAAGAAATTTTTTTATGTCAAAATTCGCAATTTTCTAAGTTCGTGACCTTGTGACGAAAATGATAAATCGAGCTGCGTGGGGCTATGCAGGTGCCATTGGGCGAACCAAATACCGAAACCCCTGTCAGATTCGACAAAAACCCTTGGAGAAGATGCAAATTGAAATTGGCTACCCCCTAAAAACATGTTTTTTGGGCGTGGCTCCGCCAAAAATGGGCGCACCACGCCCATTTTCATGAAAACGCAACTAGATCATGATATAAACCTCCCACCAAAATTTTGTCAGGATCGGATCAAAACCCACGGAGCTATGCTCGGGACAGACAGACAGACAGACAGACAGACAGACACACAACAATAACGAATATAGTGGTCACTTATTTTTTTCGTGAAAATATTTTTTCGTGAACCAAAAAGTGCTTTTTGTTGTGTCACGTGCAAGCAGCCAATAATGGTCGTGACAGGCAAGTCATTTTATAAGGCAAGCTTTTCAAAAATAGCAAAAATTAATTTTTACAACAATATATATCTACAATTGTAGCGCACCGATTTTAAAGCAAGACAGTTACGATCTGTTTCAATGGTTTCACAATAGATAACACCTTGTCATGTTAAAAAAGTGAAACGGTTTTGATATTTCACACGTGTTCACTTCTGTGGACTTCAATCAAATTCACAGATTGCTGAAAAAGAAAGTGATGTGCAGCATTTTGTGGTGAGTGAACACATAAAAAGCATTTTTATCCCCATCATAAATCTGGTGTTGCCTTAACAGTTAAGGTGGTGGCCTTAAAATCTTAGGGTCTTGAATTTGAGCCCGTCATGCTGTTAAATAATGCCCGGTGGGATGACTCAGCCTGTCATCCTTTTGAGGTCGACAAAATGAGTACCAGCATACTTATAACAGTGGCAGTGCATCCTGTGTCCAGTAAGCAGCCACATTCGCAGCAATGATGTAACCAGCAGCCACAGACTGCACATAAAATAATGAATCGCTATCTTAAAACGATAAGGGCACTCTTCGGCGTCGCAACGTCGCCGGATTATGCCTCCGTCCACATTATTACGTCATTTTACATACTTGTCCCAAGTTTTGATTTCAATCCCTAAACCCAGATTCAAAATATTAAGTAATTCTGGCTGCAAGACAATGCAACTGATCAGGTTGAAATTTAAAACATATATTCCACATCACTACTTGATCATAATTGTGAAGTTTCACGTCGATTGACGAACCAGTTCAAGAGAAATAATTTTAAAAAGATTTTCGTTCAATCCAATACGGCGGCCAGACGATGTGACCTATTTTATTATTCGTGAACACCCCGAGGCTTGGGGAACATGTTGGTGAAGTTTCCCCTCGATCTGTCCGCCATTCGGGAGAAGTAGATGTTTAAAGGTTTGTCATTTAAAAAAAATCATAGCTGACATCATAGGTGGAGAACTTTTTGCTCCTCATGGATAGACGATCATAAGTTTCACCTCAATCTGTTCAGCTGTTTCAGAGATTTTTGAAGGTTTTAATGTTAAAAACAATATGGCTGCCAAAACACATGACCGATGACATCATCATTCCCCCCCCCCAACCCCCACAATACAATTTAGCCCTAGATGACCCTGAACATTTTTCATACTGATCGGATAAAGCGTTTGATGTATGCAATTGTGACGTCTTAACAAAGCCACCAATGACATCATCATCAAAAAAAATCACACATTCCCCATGAGGAGTACTTGCCTTGTGCCAAGTTTGAATTTTTTTCCTTGGTGCAGTTTCAGAGATAGAGAGGTCCAAACGTTTTCCTTTTTTCCAACATGGCTGCCACACCACGTGACGTATGATGTCATAATTATCATTACAACATTCGACATGAGTAGTGGCACCGATGGTGAAAATTTCGTGTCAATCGGATAAGCGGTTTCAGAGAAAACAGAGCAAACTAGCATGGACGGACAGACGGACAGACGGACGGACAACCCGAATACATAATGCCTCAGGCGACTTCGTCAGCAGAGGCATGAAAAAGCCCGAGATACAACTTTGTAATAAAATTAATGTCACGTGCCAGCAAGTTATAATTACTCTTAATTGGATGAAACAACAGCATTGAGCGAGAAATTCCAGATTTGTAAGAAAATCTTAATGGGTGCAGTGGATGTTGTGGAAAAAAATAAATAAGTGAAATGTTCAACAGTTGCTGATTCTTGGAACAGTTGTTGCATACACAAAGGTCTGTACAGGGGAGACCTTTAGGACTTCCAGTGAATCATGAGGTTTCCATTTTCTACTTTATATTCATTGTTTGTGTGTTTGTCATGCTACTCCTACCGTTCTGGGCAGATTCCATCCGAACTTGCTCCATATGATCAACATGACCCAAATTAATGTAATAGGCTGTTATTATCTTTTCTGGTGGTCTGGGGCGGGTGGGTGGGGGGGGGATGGGGAGGATTGCAAATTCTCTATGTAAATGTGTATCATGTTGCGCAACGTCTTGGTGGGAGAGGGTACTATAAGTCTCCAACATTTACAGTGTAGTATTTCTGTCTCAACATTTTCCAGTGCAACGAGGTGTTTTGAATTATAAGCAGTAGGTATGTTTTTTTGCTTCATGCAAGTAACCCGGGTTTTTTTTTTGCCTAAACAGAGCTATCAGTTGCCTATACACCGCCCAAATATAGGAGTGCGTCAGAAGAGAGTGTTGCATGCTTGGAACACGATTGCCTGTCCGGCTGGCACGCTGATAGTACATAAAAACACAGAATATCAGGTTAAAGGGGAATGACATCAGAAAGGGAAATAGGTTTGAGTACCTCGGAGGAAGAGTGACCGGTGAAGATAAGTCAGAGGCAGAGGTGCAGAAGAGGATGCAGGGGGGTGCAAATGGATGGAGTAAAGATGGAGGAAGTAACGGCAGACCGAACAAAAAATATCAAGAAAATTTAAAGGGAAAGAAGTTTTGATATCTTTCTTGCGTAATGCCGGCCAATTTTTACGGTCTCGAAACGGTGGCCTCGACAGACAGACAACTACAGAGGTTGCAGGTCTGCAAGAATAATTGGGCCAGGAGGATTGCGGGAGCGAAGAGCGTGGATAAAAGGATGACAGGAGGAGATTGGTGTGCAGATGAGATTAAAAAAAAAAAATCTAACTTAGCTGAGCAGGACACTTGGTCTGGACGGAGGAAGAGAATGGCAAAGAGAGCAGACAGGTTGAGGGAGCAAGGTCAGAGGAAAAGAGGTAGACCACATTTGAGATCGGAAGATTTTATGTGAGGAGGGATATCAACAAGGTGGGGGTGGTTGGGAAGTGGAGAGAGTTGGTTGAGGACAGGGTGAAGTAGAGGAGTATCATGGTCGAGGCAGGGCAGAAGCTTGGCACCATTGGACCTCACCCCTTATGAAGGGAAGAGAGGAAGATTAAAACACACACACACACGATTATGGACGTCTGTCATTTAGAGGGGTTCTGAAATTGAAGGATGGAAATCTCAATAATTGATTATCGCTATCTGACGATTGGGATGGTGAGAGAAGCAGGCATTCAGCATGCTTAAGAAATTCTTCTGATCTGTCTCTGAGAGGGGCAATGATGCCTTGGGCTGCTTGGCACAGACTTTTTACTGTGTTTTCAGTGAGAAAAGGAGAGAGAGGAGGTCACTTGGTGAATGTGGTCGAGGGACGAGAGGATGGCGACAGGGGAGTCAGCTTGTGTGCATCTCTTGAATAACTGTTTCAATGATTCACCTATTTTTTGAAAACCAATATCACAATGTCACAAGTACGACAAATGCACATATGCAAGTCATGACAAACTGACAAGATACAAACACCAGTCACATGCTCCCTTAACAACAACTCTGTTGGCCCTGATAAAACGATAAAATTTAGCCGTCACATCAAATTCCACCAAATTCGCAGCACCGCTCATCAAAGATGAACGTTGATACGTACTGTACTGTACATGGAGTGTCCAGAGCGAATCAACACACACGCTCTGTTGATTTGTAAATGACAGTAAACAATCAAATGTGGAGTCCACCGCCTCGTTAGTAGCCTCTCGTCGGAGAAACACCGATACTGAGCAGGAGTGATTCAAAGTTCTTGTGCGATGTACGAAAGAGAACACATTCTTTTTTCATCCTGACCGTAAGTGAAACTCAGTACAGGTGCGAATCCTTTAAAAGTAATAAATTATTCCAGCCAGTGTCACATTCGTTCCAGTGGTGGGTGTACTGGGATGGAAGTCGTTTTTTGCAGAATAATCTTCAGGGGAAAGATATTTTCTCAGTCTACAAAGGGTATAACTGTGAAAAATTGATGAAATGCCCTGAAACTCGAACTTGTTCTGTAACTTGTCATAGTAAAGCCGTGTACTAAGTTTCAGTTGAATATGTTAAAGGGTATGGGGAAAAAAAGTCTGAAAAACCACAGGTGGGATGGATGCACGGATGGACAGCAAACCGATAGTCCCCTCCGGTGAAACCAGTAGGGGACCAATAAAAGGTAAAGCAGTTGTACTACAGAGTTTCAAAATAACAAGCAAATATTGCAAAGGTGTTGCACCAAGGTGGTGAACACAATATTACACCTTGCCCATGCAAGTTATCCACCAACTTTCAAAGATGCAGAGGGTCGACGTCCAACAGCTGGGCCATTTGCACAAGATCACCTACAAATTTAGAGAGGTGCATGGTAACGAGTCGATCACAAAACCAAAGGCCGAGTCTCAAATCTTCTAAGCTGTATTTATGAGCATAGCTGTCAAACAATTTCAACCAAACATGTCTGACCCAGAAAGTTTGGGGAAAAAAAACAACTTGGATCTTAACCATAAACAAATGAACACAATTAACTATCGACATGTTAGTTAATACAAAAATATCCAATAAATAATATTGCTCAAAAATAAATTAATTCTGCAAAAAGGAAGTAGAAGAAGAAGAGCAAATACATATTTGATAAACTTAATTAGATGTCAAACAAAACGAAATACACATGACATTAACCACTTTAATATTTGATTGCAAAGCCTGTTCCAGGCACATTATCTGACACGTGCGTAACTTGTGATTTTACAAAAAAGGGCTAATATTTGTACAGATGACGATGTACCTCGAGGAAAGAGTACAGAACTTGGGACAAAAACATCTGCAGCTTGAATGTCCTGAGGGTTAACAAAAAAGTTTGTTTGACATATACGCATCAAAAAAAAGCAAACCTAAAACATCTTGCTCTTACCTGCAGTGTTTCAAGGTGATGACCATACTAGCATGTCACTATTGCCGTCCCTGTGTAGACATGATCAATTTTATCCTTGCTCTTCCCCCTTTGTCCACCTGCAGCCTTTTCTGTCTGCCTTTAACTGGTTGTTGGTTCAGCTGCCGTCAGTTGTATGACAGTTGCCGTCCACCTGTTCTTCTCTGCTACACTGCTTATGAAGCCAGGACCTTAGTATTGGTTAAAAAAAAATAGGCGCAATACCCCTGGTAGCGGCTGGATAAGATAACCAGGGAATCACTGGTAGGCATGGATGATCCACAAAATATGTAATGGAGAAGAAAGTAAATTTTGGAAGTGAGGACTCATTTATTTGTATTGCCGTGAACAAATGTTGGTACATCACGGATGATGAAGGTTGTGATCAAGTTTCATCAAAATTGTGGATGTAGTTTCAAAGGAAAAAGCAAATACCTATTTGGGGGGGGGGGTAAAACCCAGAGCCACTTTGATCCCCGGTGCACCCCCTTAGATCTCGATTTTGATTTTTAATGCCATGAACAAACTTGAGTTGCAACATACCAAATATCACTTTAGCGAAGTTTGGTCACAATCCCATCAGCAGTTTCAGAGAACAGGTTGCAAGTGTTTGTGGATGGATCGACTGACTGACTGACTGACTGACTGACTGACTGACTGATGACGTGCCATCCCATAATCTCTACGGTCCAGGTGAGCTAAAATAAATAAATAATAAAAAGGGAATAAAACTGCAATATCTGGAGTTGCTAGTGAATCAAAATCTATGCAATAAAAAGAATAGGCTTTGCACTCAACTGTCGCTCGCATACCCTCGTAAAAGTGTCCAATCGACTCCCCGTGGCTACACTGGCGTTTTCATCGACTCAGAGGCTATCCACTGAATATCAAACGGTACTTTAAAAGAACATATTTCTTTAATAAAATGTCCTTCGGAAAAAAAGAAGTAGGTATCGGTGAACGTTTCTCAAAAGGGGAAGAAAAGTGAAACAAAAGAAAATGATGAACAGAGGCAGTAATTGAGAGATTTTGAAACTTCAGAGTTTCTCTTGAAAGTTTTCACCAAACAACGAGTGTCTTTGCATTTCTCATAAATCATCTGGATTGTACTGTAAATTGCAAAAGTTTTACATTTTCAAGTGCTGAGCCTGCAACGCAAATTCCAATGACGGACCAAACTCGTATGGTGCTCATGGCAATTTAAAGCTTGCTGACGAGTCCGTTCTGGCCAGGAGAATAGGAAGAAACAACACTGCAGAAAATGAGCAAAACGAACCTTGAACAGCAGGGAAACATTCTGATAAACCAAGTCCTGGGATCAGATTTTGGAACAAGTTGGATGGATACAATGCTACACATTTCGAAGTCAGGTTAGAGAGCAAAGAATGTTGTTTGCGAGTCCCATGGCTTGCATGCAATGCCAACAAAATTGCTGGAAACGAGTAACCCCCACCACCCCTACTTCAAAATTTTTTTTTTTAAAGCATACAAGGTGCAAAATAAAAACACAGAAAAATGGCTTTATCGGATGTGTGAAACAGGCTGTGAGTAAGGATTAAAAAATTAAAAATAAAATAAAATAAAATAATGCACCCGTGTCTGAAGGAAGAGGTTCAGTTTGGTATTTTTAATACTAAATGGACAAAGCCTAGAAACGAACAAAACACTTTAGAACCCCATAGAATTACACTTTGTGGGTTAGAATGGTTCTTCTTCTTCATTTTTGATGGACACATGGATGAATGGATGGACGGGACATAGCCAACTAGAAGGGCATTCGGGAGAGTGAATACCTCCACCAGGCTGATTAGTTAAGGATTTGTATCCCACCGATAGGCTGGATCTGGATTCGGACCTGAACGAAAATGTAATCGGCTTGTTCTCGACACCTCAACAACTCATCCAGAAAGTTTTGTCCGAATCAGTCCATAACTTTTTGGGATATTTTGTTCACAAAGAGACAAGCAAACACACAAACAAACAAAAACATCATGCACACCACAATGCTTGCGAAATCCATCAAACAAATTTGACCTTGTAACAATAATTGGTGGTTGAATTCAATGAACAAATATGCAACGAACTACTGTTCAAATTTCAAGTCAATCGGATAAAAACTGACAAGTTTAGAAATTTGGCCAATGCTTTTTTACCTTTCGGCACATGTTGACCTCAAAAACAATTGGTGGTTGAATTCAGTGAGCTGATTTGCAAATCCTGTTCAAATTTCTTGGCGAGCGCTCTTCAAGCTTCAATGGCGGTGCCGCGGTTCAATACCGTAGTTATCTGTTATCTGGTTCTCGAGCCATAAAATCAAACGTTTTTCCATCTCAGCGATCACTCCACACTCCTTTTCTCAGTAATTACATTCGACATCATTGGCACGCAGATCCCGTCACGTGTTCGAGAATTCTCGCAGAGTGCTCGAGTATCGTCTCGACCATCGACCGGTCAAGTAAAAGGATGGCGAACATCCGATTTGCTCAGGAGTTTCCCCTCTCTCAGACCATTTCATAATGTCTCATTAAATTTCATAATGTAAGGGTCTTACATGAGGGTCCGCAATGCATGAGCATCACTTGCTTGTATTAATGGTGTTGTACACTTCTCTGACATTCTGAGGGGTATGAAAACACGAGCTTAGAGGTTATGATGCAGTATATTTCTGTGGAGATGTTAAAAAAACAAAAAAAATTCACCCCCCCCCCCCATGAAAAAGCGTTAACACGAAAATTATGAAGCATAAGTCGAATATTGTCCATACTTTGCTAATGGCGTTAAGTCGAAAAAAACAAAACAAAAACAAACCTAATTGTGTCAGTTTTTTCAAGGGCGCATCTTATAACAAAAGTAACTAGAGGGGGAGCACTCGGTAGAGTGCAAAACCTCCGCCGCCAATACTGCGAGGTCACTCAAGTGAACCTGATGCAAAAAAATTTTTCTCTAACAATTTTTTTTTGGGGGGGGGGGGTTGGAAATCACTTAAAACATGTAGAAATGCAAAAAAAAAAAAATTCTAATATTTTTTCAAATTGGCCGCCATAGCGGCCATATTGGATTTTGGACCAAGTCCAAAATCTAATGGCATGATCCTTGGACCAGACCTAACCCCCCCCCCCCACCAAGTTTCGTCGAAATCCGTCGAGGAGTTTTTCCGTAATACTCTTCACAAACAAACAAACAAACAGAAAGGAGGTGAAAACAGTAACCTCCATCCATCTTCGATGGCGGAGGTTAACTAGAATTGCACTCAGTAAAGCGCATACCTCCGCCGTACAATGCCCGATCCAATCAAACATATCAGATCCAATAAATATATATATATATATATCGTAATCACTAAAAAATTTAAGAACTGTCGTACCCATATCCGTATCCAAATCTTCACAAAAATCGAATCAATTCTTCGTCACACACCCAACCTGTCCACCAAGTTTCATCCGAATCTGTCCACAATTTTTTGAGATATCCTGCTACATATCGGTTTAGCATGATCTCTCAAACGGTGAAGAATCACTTTTTAAATTATTATCAGATCCGGATCCGGATTTTCACCAAAATCTAATCAGTTCGTCCTTGTCACACATCCAACCTGCCCACGAAATGTCATCTGAATCCATCCACAACTTTTTGAGATATCTTGCAAACAGACAGACAGAAAGGGGTTGAAAGCATTACCTTCTTCACCTTCGGTGGTGGAGGTAATAACAACACCAATGACTACAGGGGGAGCACTCGGGAGAGTGCAAAACCTCCGCCGCCAATACTGCTGGGTCACTCAAGTGAACCTTATATCTTATTCATTAAATATGATGTCAACAGTGCTGACAGTTATAGTTCTTTTCTCCATTTTTTTTTTGGGGGGGGGGAGGAGTTGGAAATCACTTAAAACATGTAAAAATGCCAAAACAAATTCGAAATTTTGTTGAAAAAAAAGAAGTTGCAAATTTTTTTTTCTTGAACAATTTTTTTGGGGCAGGGGGGAGTTGGAAATCACTTAAAACATGTAGAAATGCAAAAAAATTCTTTTTTGGGGGGGGGGTAACAATTTTTTGGGGGGGTTGGAAATCACTAAAAACATGTAAAAATGCAAAAAAAAAAAAATTTTCTCAAACAATTTTTTTTGGGGGAGAGGGTTGGAAATCACTTAAAATATGTAGAAATGCAAAAAAAAATTTTCTCGACCAATTTTTTTTGGAGGGGGGGTAACAAATTTTTTGGGGGGGTTGCAAATCACTTAAAACATGTAGAAATGCAAAAAAAAAAATTCTCTATTGTTTTTTGGGGGGGGTAACAATTTTTTTTGGGGGGGGGTTGGAAATCACTTAAAACATGTACAAATGCAAAAAAAAAAATTCTCTAACAAATTTTTTTTGGGGGGGGGGGGTACCAAGTCCAAAATTTAATGCCATGATCCTTGGACCATACCTAACCGCCCCACCAAGTTTCGTCGAAATCCGTCGAGGAGTTTTTCCGAAATACTGTTCACAAACAAACAAACAAACAAACAAACAGAAAGGGGTGAAAACAGTAACCTCCATCCATCTTCGAAGATGGCGGAGGTTAATAATATTGAATCATATTAATGTTATTACAAAACAAAATTAATACCAATAATACCCCCATCCAAAAAGGGGGTTTTTCCTCCTTGGACAAACGCCGTGTTAACGTGTATCAACTAGCTTATCGTGGCATTTCGTGGGGCACCCCTAATGGAGGTAAAAAAAAATTGTCATAAACCACAAACTCGTTTGATTACCTTTTTAAACAGTCACTCCTGCTGTTTAACACGAAACTGAAAGGGAGGAAACCCAACGTTCGAGGCATTATATGCTTATCGCGTACGAGCCGAGATATACTGGAATCTATGTACCGCAGAGAGGATAATAACATCACCATTCCTGCAGCTCTCATTGGGAGCAAGTGTACCAGTCAATAAAAAATTGTTTTTTTTTTTGTTATTTTATTTTTTGTGTACATAATTGTGGCTCGGAGAACTAGTATACTGAAAGGATCAGGACATAACAGACAAAAACAGGACACAAAACACGCATGCATGGGGTGGACAAGTTGGGTACAGAAGGAAACTCCAAGGAGGGAAAACTGGTAAACACTAAGGAGGGATTTGGGTGGGGTTAACGAGGATAGAAAAGATCATGGTTTAGGATTGGGGATGATCTGAGATGATAGTGAACAGCTGTCTTGAAGATCTGGAGGGAAGAATGAGATTGAACAGGATGTGGAAGTTGATTCTACAGGAAAGGAAAAAAAAAATGAGTGGAGACGAGCGGTGATCCGAGATTTAGGTCGTTTCACCAGAAGAGGGTTGATGGTTGACAACGTGACAGAGAGAGACAGAGACAGACAGACAGACAGACAGACAGAGAGACAGAGACAGACAGAGAGAGACAGAGAGAGGGCAAGATTTGTCAGGACTGAAAGACGTATTCCAGGTTTTTGGCCAGCTTGTGATTTTTTTTCAGTGTCTGAAGAGAGATAAGAGGCTGCTGCCTGCCTGTCTGAAGGATGAGGTATGTCACAGCAGAGAGTGGAGTCATCAGCAAATAGATAAAGGGGATTTTCCAGACAGTCAGAGCAATCATTGATGAAGATCAGGAATGGGAATGAGCCCAGAACACTGCTTTGGGGCACTTCAGCATTGACAGGAAAAGTAGATGAAAGGATTCCGTTGAGTGCCACACTTTAGCTTCGATAGTAGAGGAAGTCAGGTAAGCCCTGTGCGGAGATGGCCTTCGATGCCATAGGCAGAGAGTTTGGAGAGTAAGGCAGAATGCCAGACTGTATCAAAAGCATGAGATATGTTCAGAGAGATGACCTTGATGTCATCTCTGACATTGAGGGCATAGGTGAGTTGAAGCAGCATGTCTGAGGTGGAATGACCTGGTCTGAAACCAAATTGATGATCTGAGATGTGGTTATGGGAGAAAAGGAAGGATTTCATATCAACTGTGATGATGGATTCCATGACCTTGCTGATGATTGGAAGTAGGTTGATACGTCTGTAGATAAGGGAATCAGTTTTTGCACATTTTTAATGCAACTAGCAGAGTACCTGCAATACGGGCGATCTTGTTCCAAGCATGCAACGCTTTCTTTTGACGCATAACTTTATTTGAGCAGTGTATAAGCAATTGACAGCTCTGTATAGGCAATAAATAAATAACCCAGGTTATATGCATGAAGCAAAAACATACCTCCTGCTTATAATTCAAAACACCTCACTGCACTGGAAAACGCGGGGACAGGAATACTGCACTGTAAACCGTGGAGACTTGTAATACCCTCCCCCACCTGGAGGCAGCACGACAAAGTCAAAAACACCCCTATACGTTAATTGGAGTCATGCTGATCTTATGTAGCAAGTATGGATGCAATTGGCCCGGAACTGTAGGAGTAGTAGCGCAACAAACAAACACAAACAAACCCACAAACACCGGTCCGTGAATTATAGTAAGGATGCAGTGATGTTGGCAGATTATCAAGCAGATTGAAGATGTCCTGGCACAAATGACAGGGTGAAAAGGGCAGAGAGAGGGTGTGTAAGAGCAGCAGAGCAGGTTTTTAGGACACGTGAGCTGATGCCGTCCGGTCCAGTAGCAGAGTCAGAGTCGACGGTTGAGAGAACAGTCTCCACCTTCACAGGTGCAAAAGACGCAGAGCCCAGGAGCAGTTGGGTACGACAGGGAAGGGTCGGTACCGAGAGAGAAGGGTTGGAAACACAAGATTTGGAAGCAAACACAGAATTGAATCATTCAGCCTTCTCACGAGCAGAATCGGTTGTGGTGCCATTTGGAGTAAGGGAAGGGATGGAAGGGAGCACGCACACCAGAGAGAGACATTTGGAGGAGGGAGACAAGTTTGAAAATGCATTCTTGAGGTTGGACAGATGTTGTTTTCTGGCTCTCCTGAGATTGGAAGTTGCAGGCTTTATGGAATGCACGAAGATTGCCTTCGGTCAGATTTGCCTTTCAGAAAGAGAAAGAAGCAAATTGTTTAAAATTTTTTATTGAAAAACGAGAAGGGCGCTCGGTAGAGCGCATACATCCGCCACATAATGCCTGATCCACGAAAACATATCGGGCCCAATAAATGTTTGAAATATCATGCTATTCAGCACTATATCGTTTTTGGCCCTATCTCTCAATGGTGAAGAATCACTTCAAAAATTAAATAATTCCCGTATCCAGATCCAGATATTCACCAACATCGAATCAATTCTTCCTTGTCACACATCCAACGGGTCCACAAAGTTTTGTTCGAATCCATCTACAACCTTTGGAGATATCATGCTCCATATCATTTTTGAACCCGATCTCTCAATGGTGAAGAAACATGAATTTTTTTTTTTTATCAGATCTGGATCCAGATTCGGATAGTCACCAAAATTGAATCAACTCTTCCTTGTCACACACCCAACCTGTCCACAAAATTTCATCCGGATTCGTGCACAACTTTTTGAGATATCCTGCACACAAACAAACAAACAAACAGACAAACAGACAGACAGAAAGGGGTGAAAACATCACGTCCTTCACCTTCGGTGGCGGAGGTGATGACAGAAATTATAAAGTGCATTTCCAAGAATGTGTTGCAGCACATCGCCCATCGAAGGCGAGCCGAGAAGTGTACCTGGTGATAGACTAATAAGGAACAGAAGAACGAAGAGTGGGGGGGAGGAGTGCAAAATAAATAAATAAACAACAACAAAAAAAGAAAATCACCGTGTGCCTCATTTCAGTTAGCCTTGCATAAGAACCTCTTTCTTCAACCATCGAGTCCCCAATTTGGACAAGACCATCACCATGAGATGCCGGTATGGAGGGTCACTGGGTCACGCACAATGAGAAAAACATGAACAGCTACGAAGAACTAGTGGTCTTGCCGTTGAAGGCTCGTGTCAATCTGCGTCAGTGGACAGGTCGAATATGTACAGCTGTGTACGATATAGCTCGTATGTAATGAAATTTTCTCTTTCAATGTACAAAAGTGAGTTTCATTGAAGATCGGGATGGCAGGTCACGATGGAAGGGGCAAGACACAACAACAGTGGTACAGAGATGAACACGGGATGGACTTCAAAGTGCCCCATTGATCAAAACACGAACCACAGTCAAAATAATTTTCTTTAAACTGACAATCTTACATCTATCTACAAGCAGTGATAAATAACACTAACCGTTTGATGGCTAAATAGCATTTCTTAATCGTTACACGGACTCTCACCCATCGTTTGGATCTCTGCCACTTTCGACACGTCCTGCTTCCTTCGGGCCAAATTACTCAAGTGGAAAGCGAGAAATCATATTATGCCATGAACATTTATTCATTCTTACATTTCCTCAAAAACATTTCGAGAAAACAACACAACCACAAACAGAGCAGGATGGTTGTACACACGATACATAATATAGGATGCATGTAGTCCAGACGACGACCACTACAAAATGCTGATGCATCGACAAAGCTCTTCCGAACAATGAAGTCGAACAATGGTCGACAGACTTCAAGCACAGGACAACAGGGAGGGCCTTGAGAAAGACTAGTCATCGACATACAGCATAAATGGAAGCGAGCAAGAGAAAAACACGTGAAGAATGCAATGTGGATTATGTTAACGGCAATGCATCGAGCCAGCTGAAGATTTACCAGAATGCGCAGCAGCCCAGCTGCCATCATCATGAAGGTCCACGATGAGGAGGCAAGCGTTCACAGGGCTAAAAATACTCATGCACTCTCTCTCTCTCTCTCTCTCAGGCAAGCGAGGCTTTAACGAGGATGTATCGCTATGGTAACGGTGACATTATTTCCCAGGTGTACCATTTAAGCATAGGTTTACACTCTGCGGAAGATGATCCAAACTATCGGGGCAGCCCACAGGTACGTCCAACTTCGAGCTGCGCCGTTGCTCCAACTGCAGGTGGTTGTCATTCAGGTGCACAAGAGCAAAGGTGGATAAAGCAGCTTACACTTCGTGTGGGGCTCAGTCTCCGAAACTCGGTGACAAATACCGGTACTTTAAAGTGATGTGTTCATTCGACTATTTGAGCACTCCACTCATTTGTCACTTTGTAGTTTCCAAATATTCAGCAGCAAAATAAGCAGGACACCATACTAAGTACATCTTCATTAACTATCCTAAGTCATGAAGATGTAGTTAACCCAAGCTGCAGCAAATCGGTTTCATCACTTATCTTCCTTGGGTGAGGCCAAAGCATGGAACAAGAAAGTTACTGGTGATAGAAAAATTCTGCTTTCATGCGATTCGAAAGTCACAGGTTCAAGTCTTACTCTGCACTTGCCCACAGCAAGGATAAAGGTGGATACCACTCTGCAGAATAATTTGGAAGAATTCTTTTGAAAACACTGCAGAGCAAACAGTGCACACCCCTTAAGTTAACTCCAAACAAACAAATTACTTTGTGTGTGAACTGAAGGATATTTCCTATAAAACGACATTAACAATTATCCAGTCCCATCAGGCCCACAACACCCAAACTCAACCACACATCAAGAGAATTATAAAGGAACAGAGATTTCTGCTAAACATTAATCCGACATGTTAAAATTGCACCTTGATATACACACTTGGGGTGCAGGGAATTGTGGGTACATTAAAGTAAATTAAAACAAGAAAAAGAGCAGAGATTGCAGACCCTCACCAGGACTTGTTTTGTGTGATGTTTGTGTCGGATTGTGCGGCGTTTGTGTACTATTGTGTTACGTCATTAATAAGAGACATAATTGGAACTGCTACTTTTTAACTGCTGGCAGTGATGACCAGGTACCAAGACGTCCCGCTTTGATGCAACCCTGCTTTGATCGGACACCTCACCCTGACCGTTAACGTTAAAAAAAATTTAATATTCAATACAACTCCGAATGGGATTAAAATCATTAAAATTCAAATCAAATGGAAGACCAAATAGGTGCAGTTCTGCATTGGAGTGATCATAAGGAACCCAAACGATCAAAAAGCAAAGATGAAGTCATCAGGAGGAATCGAGATAGGATTCACATTTCAGCTGCTACCCTTCCACCCTCAAACCCACAGACATAGCCAAGTGAGCCTTATAAAAATAACAAAACAAAACAAAAAAAAAAATCAAAACGAACCCAGGCCAAAAATTCAATAATTCTGGCTGCCAGACCATGCAGCCGATGAAGTTGAAATTTAAAACATGTATTCCCCATCACTGCTAGATCATAGTTGTGAAGTTTCACGTCGATTGATTAAGCGGTTCCAGAGAAAACATTATTAAATATTTTTCTTCAATCCAATATGGCTGCCAAATCATGTGACCTATTATTCCTTAACAAACTTGTACACACAAGGCTTGGGTAACATTTGTGTGAAGTTTCCCCTTGGTCTATCCAGCTGTTCTGGAAAAGATTTTTTTGTAGATTTTAGGGTAAATGCAATATGGCTGCCAAACTATGTGACCTATGGCATCATATGTGTGAACCTTTCATTCCTCATGGACCGGCGGTCATACTTGTAAAGTTTTACCTCCATCTGTTCAGCCACTTCAGAGAAGAAGATTCTTGAAGGTGTTAAAAAAAATAAACAATATGGCTGCCAAATCACGTGACCGATGACGTCATCAATTTTTTTTTCTGCAGACTATTTTATCCCTAGATGACCCACAAATTTTTTTATACTGATCGGATGTAGTGTTCTACATATTTAATTATGACACAATAATGAAGGCACCTATGATGTCATAAAAAAAAATCACACTTATTCCCCATGAGGAGTACTTGCCATGTGCCAAGTTTTGATTTTTTCCTTGGTACGGTTTCAGTGATAGAGGTCCAAAGTTTTTCAATTTTTTCAAACATGGCTGCCACACCATGTGACCTATGACGTCACAATTATCAATGAAACATTCTACATGAGTATTCACACCTATGGTGAAATTTCGTCTTAATCCGACAAGCGGTTGCGGAGAAGATACGAAAGTTCTGTGCAGATAAACAGACAGACAGACAAATAAACCAATGTCACTCGCAGGGTGACCCGTATTTTGCCAAAAGGTAACCACGAGTGACTTCTTTAAGGTCACACTGAGGTGAACAGAGCTGCTATCCACCAGGAGCGACTCCTTGAGGAATATCTGCCGACGAGAGATTCCGATGAGAATCGTTCTACAGAGTAACCATGAAAAATATGTTTGCCTCATAACGTCACCAAATGATGTCATAATGTCTCAAGCTTGACATATCTAGAAAGCACTCATCGAGGTGTTCAATATGAGGTACTACACGATATGGTTCCTAAAACTTGAAAATTTGACCTTGGGGTGAAATATGTTTGACCTCAGGTGCTAACCATGAAGGTCAAGGCCAATCGCCACCAAAAATTAATCAGCTGAACGCCAGACCATATACTACATTCCCATAAAGTTTGGAGACGATTAGATTAAAATTACTCAAAAAATAAGGGTTTCGTCGACTCCCCTGATTTGCGCCAAAGTGACCTTGACCTTTGACCTTGACCTTCAAAATTTTATGCGCTGAAAGGGACCTCTATAGGCCTCTGATATGCGAAGTTACCAAAATTTCCAATGATAACTGTGCTCTGCAGAATTTTTTTATACGTGATTACAGACAAAAATAAAAATAAAATAAAAAAACAACAAAAAAAAAACATACAAGCTGACTAACATATCTTGCAAAACTTCGTTTTGGCAAGATAACAAGTCGGTAGGCGACGAGGGATTCGCTAGGATCGAAGCGCTGGATACGATGCTTTTCATTCTGACCGATCCGCCGACGAAGATTCATTGCCAACACGTATTGGTTCACATACAATTGTTCCTCTGCCTGGCAAGATTTTTCCTATTGTGTATTTTGCCAACTGGCACTCTTCATAAAAAATGACGGTAAATAGACACCCTATTTTTGAAAAATAATCGGTTTGCTGGTTTGTGCTGTGGAGCCTCGCGTTGCAGACACACACACACACACACACACACACACACACACACACACACACACACACACACACACACACACACACACACACACACACACACACACACACACACACACACACACACACACACACACACACACACACACACACACACACACACACACCGATAAACTTCTCTCAATGCTCTTGTTTGACCACACCTTCTGAGCCACACAATATTTTTCATAATCCACGCCCACTTTCTTACGCCACCCCCACTTTAAATAATAAATAATTGGAGGTGGAGTGTGGGTCGTCGAATCGTTTTCGGTAAATAAATAAATATTTGGAGGTGGTGTGTGGGTCGTGGAATTGTTTTCAGTCAATAAATAAATAATTGGAGGTGGTGTGTGGGTCGTGGAATCGTTTTCAGGAAATAAATAAATAATTGAAGGTGGTGTGTGGGTTGTGGAATCGTTTTCGGTAAATAAATAAATAAATAATTGGAGGTGGTGCGTGGGTCGTGGAATCGTTTTCCGTAAATAAATAAATAATTCAAGGTGGTGTATGGGTCGTGGAATCGTTTTCAGGAAATAAATAAATAATTGAAGGTGGTGTGTGGGTCGTGGAATCGTTTTCGGTAAATAAATAAATATTTGGAGGTGGTGTGTGGGTCGTGGAATTGTTTTCAGTCAATAAATAAATAATTGGAGGTGGTGTGTGGGTCGTGGAATCGTTTTCAGGAAATAAATAAATAATTGAAGGTGGTGTGTGGGTCGTGGAATCGTTTTCGGTAAATAAATAAATATTTGGAGGTGGTGTGTGGGTCGTGGAATCGTTTTCGGTAAATAAATAAATAATTGAAGGTGGGGTGTGGGTCGTGGAATCGTTTTCGGTAAATAAATAAACATATTATATTATTAGAAATCCACAAAGACAGAAATGCCGGTGATTCCATTTATTTTGGATCCTTTTCACTTTGGTAATTAACGTTTGGATCGCGAGAGATCGAAGGTGGAACGACGGTGTAGTTCCTTACAAACACTGTAAACACACCTTAAATGACGGCAAATAGACACCCGATTTTTGAAGGACTACCATTTGAAAAATAAAACCTCAATCAAAAATCGGCTCGAGTAAAATTTTCTAAATATCTCGAAGTGTTTAATTCCGAAGTCTCGTTTCTCTACATTCAAAACTGAAGGACAAGTATTGAAAATACTGTACGCGGTTTTTCGGCCGCTGTACAGCAACGGGTGGTTGCTCGGCAACGAAATTCAAACGGGCACATTCCCAGACCATATGGAAACTGTTGGCAAAGTTTCATCGAAATCGGTTCGCTGGTTCGTGCTGTGGAACCTCGTGTTGCAGACACACATACACACACACACACACACACACACACACACACACACACACACACACACACACACACACACACACACACACACACACACACACACACAGACAGCTGGAAAACCCGACAATAAGGGATATCTCATATATAGCGAATCCAACAAGCAGTCATAGAATGGTACGAAATCATCAACTTGACCTCTGACCTTGTCTAATAAAAGCTGTCTCTAGAGAAGGTTGTGACGCAAACCAGAAGTTTCTACGATGATTCTTTACCAAACCATCAAAAATCGAACATTTGACCTCACTGTGACCTTGACCTTTGATCGATTTTGACCAAAATCTAATCAGCACTAGCCATCACCCTCCTGAATCACGTGATGTAATTTGACATTGGTAGCTTCTTCCGTTCTCGAGTTATCATGCCTACAAAGAAACACACACAAACAGAGGACGGAAGTCATCAATATACTTACGAAATCTTTAGATTTCTTAAGTAACAAACGGACCCAAATACAATACGATCTCCTTCGGCGAGGGTAACGAGTTCAAAGAACACCTTACCCCATGCTGTCTGGAGAAACAAGGACATGAGCGGAGTCTGCAAGCGGCAAATTTTATTGGACATGATGACGTAAAATGCTGTAATATTTTTTGAAGTACTGCTAAATGGAAGGGAAAAAAATACGAAAGTTTACCGCCGTTGATGCAGTCTTTTACACCACCTTATTTAACACTTTACATTAGTTATTCATGCCTGTTGTTTATGTCCTTTATGACATCCTTAAAAACAGTAAGTTCCCTGTTTGGAATGATTTTCAATTTTGTTTCACTGTGAGACAAACAGAGTAAAAAAAAAAAAATGCCGTTCCTCTCTGCGTATGCATGATTGGGATGAATTCAGAGCCAAAGTACTGTTAAACTTCAGGTTCCTTTTCCGATTCATGTTCAAAAAACAATATTTAATTGAAATATGTAGTTCCTCAATTATAAACTGACGTTTGTGGACAGATACAGACAGACAGTGAACCGATTTCTTTGCCCCACTTTCGCTTCACGTGCACAGGGTAATAAGGGGTTTACTATACTCTGCAAAGGCAAAAGCGGTGGTCTGTGTTGGAGGACAATCTGAACAATACAAAGTTGACAAAGGCAAGCCCAAAACGTCAGCATTGCTTTGCTTCCCACATTGGTTGGCTTACCTTTGTCAACTTTCGGTTTATAAATCCAAACAATTTAAAATAAGCATTTGATGTTTAAACTTCGATCAAGACTTCCACCGGATGTTCTGCAATACAAAGAAAGTCTTATTGCAGGGGTCTCTCAACCAAAGTGCATCAAAACATGAAGAGGTGCTTCTCGTGGTCAGATGAAAATACAGGGTTAAGTCGAGGAATAACCGGTCATAAAATAATTTTGTTCATTTAAAGAAATTATCCTTGGCAGTTGAAGTATGCAAAATACAGTCACTCCAAGATTTTGTCCGACTTCCACAAATCTCAGCCAATGAACTCGAGCAGGGCTGATAAAGCTGAGGATGCAAGGGGGTATCATGTTGCTAATGACCCATGAAATAGTACACGTCAACAGTTTGTTTAAAAGATTGCTTCATATTTCATCCACTACCTATGAGTGAGGTTCTCATGCATTCCAACAAATGTCAGACCAAAGAGAGGAGCAAAGTGTTTTGGATTTCAATGTCAACCAAACTGCAGAAAAAAAAAATTAATCAAGTAATTAGAAAATTATATAAATGAAAAATAAGAGGTTGTAACTGTGGGAGAGCGAGTTACCAGATTTAGTCTCATTGGAAACTTATAATGTTACGCAAACACAGATCAATTCTACTCCTCAAACAAGGATAAATCAAATTCTATTTGAGTAACGGAACCTGACACAGCACCCCTTCGGGCCTGTCAAACCTCGTGTTCGTGTTTACCAACAGTGGATATAAAGAGAGCACAGAGTCGGAAAGTCCGATGAACTTTACACCTGGTGTGTGGCACTCCATGCTAAATGCAAGGAGCCCTCAAAAAAAAAATAATAAACAAAAGCATGCCATGAATAGCAAAGTAAGCACTTATATCGAGGCATATAGCGCAGGCTATATGTGCTTCAAAATACTGTAGTTGGCAAATCGAGCCACGGTACTCTTACATATCGTATTCTGAAAGCACACACCGTCACTGGCAATGTTGGAAAATAGTTTACAGCCAAACCTCATTTTTAATATAAAACTATCTTCTCCTCCAATACTCTTCCTGACTCTACAAGTCAGGTTTTAAGTGAAAAATATAAACCACCTCAACAGGCTGTACATTAAATTCATGGTTTTACCGACTTGGGCATTTACAGAATGAATCCATTAAAATGCCACGTTCCTTTTCTTCTTTTATACAAGATTGAGGCTAAGCCTGGTGTTGGCTTAGTGGTTAGGGTGGCGGCTTGGGATCCAAGGGTCCTGAGTTCAAGCCCCGTTGGCTGCTGAATTAACACCAGGGGGTTGACTCAGCCTGTCATCCTTCCGAGGTCGGCGAAATGAGTGCCAGTGTACTGGTCCCGGTTAGAATAGGTGTACCATATCCCTGTGTGTCGTAGGAGGCGACCAGGGTTGGCGTCAGGAAGGGCATCCGGCCATAAAACATTGCCTCAAGAAAAAGCCTAACCCCTGCACAGCAGGGAAAAATGGCTGTAAAACGGTTTTTTTTATACAAGATTGAGGCTCACAGTAGTGTGGGGTAACAAAGGGTAAAAAAGGGTAGAACAAAACAGTGGGGAAGTGTGGACACCACAAGCGATGACATGAAGGAACAGGAATGAGAAGAGGAAACACAGTGACCTCCGAGTAAGAGGGCTGGATTCGGTAGGGTTAATGGAGGAGAAATGAGTGTGGATCGGAATGAGGGATGACAGGTCATGGTACTACCCTGCTCACTTGAAGCCAGGGAAGAGTTGGATTCAGCCTCAGCAAGACGGTTCCACGAGCGGGACAAAAGAGCAACAAAAGAGTTGAGGTGCGGAATAAACCTGGATTTTGAGAGTTTCATCAGGAGGGGGGTTACTAAAAGAATGTGTGCATTCTGAAGGAGATGGAGAGGGGGTCAGAGGGCTGAGAGAGCAGAGGGATATACAGACCAAAGAGGTGGTGTTGTAAAAATAAAAAAAATAAAAACAACAACAACAAAAAACAAACATACACCACTGAACTCTGGTGTGAGAGCGGCAGGCCTTATGTTTCGGCTTAATCGTGGGAGATGCCAATAATGTTGAGAACAATACATTTCACAGATTCCAGGACACACAAGTAGCACCAGGCCATTGAGCAAAAAGCCTTTCATGCTGCAGGTAGATCTCATTTTTCAAATAAAGATGGAGGATGCTCAATGTGTGGCTGTCTTTGGAGGCCAGCTTTGTGACGTACTTGGTCCAAAAGATCGTGGCTGACGGTCAGCCTTGTATTTCAAGAGACTGAACCTCGAAATATATAAGTGGGTACATTCGAGGAACCTTCCAGAGTGAAAAGGTGAGAAAGATGCGTTCCATTTATCAGATCCAGTATCTAAGCAATTCCAGATCAGAGAGTGATGCACCTGTAGTTTGCCAATCAGTAGGATGGGGGTAGTTCAAAACATAATGTAGCATCATGTGAAAAGGGTAGAGTGAGTTTTCCATGGTATGCCTGGTGTTAGCTTAATGATTAGGGTGGCAGGCTTGGGATCCCAGAGTCCTGATTTCAAATCCTGCTTGGCCATTGAATTAATACCAGGTAGGGTTGACTCTGCCTCTCATCTTTCCAAGGTCAGCAAAATTAGTACCAGCTTGCTGGGACGATCAAGCCATTTTAGTATCCTGCGTCGGAGTGGCGACCAGTCGAGGATTGTGCCCAATAGCCCAAGTAACTATTGGGTCCCAAAGTCATCCTCCTGGTATTGGCTTAATGGTTAGGGTGGTGGACTTGGGATCCAAGGATCCTGAGTTCAAATCCTGCTTTTCTGTTGAATTAATAATGGGTGGGGCTGACTCTGCTTGTCAGCCTTCCGAGGTTGGCAAAATGAGAGCCAGCTTGCTGGTATCCTGTGTCGGAGTGACGACCCGTCCAGAATTGTGCCCAATAGCCGAGGAGACTGCTGAGGCAGCACCAACGCTCTGTGCAGAGTATGGTCCCAATGGATGGATGGATGGTTTCCCAGAACATTGAAGAGGTCGTTCATGTCGATGAGGAGCACAACTGAGCCCAAAAATTGAGACCCGTAATATCAGCATCAAAATTAATTTTTAAAACTTCACGGGAAACTTATACACCAACCATCTTTCAGTCCACAATGACCTCACCATGGAAGACGACAATGACATTCTCAATTTCTGAATAAGCTACTTTAGTTGCAAGTACATTTGTTATCATGAAAGTTGTACCATTGGCGAAGCAGGACACGAGCACTTCCACATCATTTATTAGCTCAGAGCAAATCAGATTGCTTCCACCAATGAACGCTGCTGAATCCACTCTGCAGAGAGAACAGAGATGTCTGTATGGTCTCGCCCCACAGCTCCAGGCATGACCCAACCCCATAAACAAGACCTTTTTAGCCGCGTCGCGTTGCGAACGCTGGCTCTAAGAGAGCTCTGCGTTGTTGTTGTTGTTGTTGTTGTTCTTCTTCTGCTGAAGACAAAACCTTTAGGACGCGGCTCTCGGACACATTTGTCCTTGTTTCAAAATGCCTCTGTTCTGTTATGTTATGTTTTTGCGTATAGCAGCTTTGGCTGCCGGGTAGCAATAATTTCTCGGAGCACGGCTGTGCCCCTCTACCAGTACACTGGTAGTGTACTCATTTCACTGACCTCATATCTTCTTACTTAAGGTGTGAGCACGAGTCCAGAAACAAGAACACCCTCAAAATGTTCATCTCTACAGTACATCCAAGTCGAATGTTCGAATCATTGGTATCTGTGTTTCAACAAGGAAGAGTCCGAAAGTGTGCCAAAGACAAAGATACAAGTAACGAGTAAACGGTGTTCAATAGATTGTATTCAGATTTAAAAAATGCTGTAATGATTGGAGCAACATTAGTTTAGACCTTGCAAATAACTACAGGATACAGCTTGAGACATCGACAACCGCCAGCTGTGCAAATGTCGGTTATTAAGAGATGGATGAAAGAACAAGCAGGATAATCGATAAACGGATGGACACATGATATGAATAGTGCAATAACAACGTGAAGTGAAACAGCACATGTTTGACTGGGCTGGCAGGATGGCCTAGACTCTCGAGGTATGCACGCTCAACTCAAGGCGATCTCGGCTGGGTTTGAATCCCGAGCCAGATATAAACTGTCATCCTGGTGATTCATCCATGTGTGCGCCGTCCTTCGGATGGACGTTAGTCCCGTCTGCTGGCATTCGTTGGTGAACGTTAAAGATGTCACGGTTTCCTTCGCAAAGAATCGGCGAGCTGTCGCCGGCGCCATAAACGAATGACCAA
>NC_140968.1:97872726-97945226 GCF_056783735.1 Eptatretus burgeri | reverse complement strand
CGAGCCACTTGGCAAGCGGCTTGCTAAGCCAGCCGTTCCGTAACATGGAGGTGCTTAAGCACACACCCGAGCCACTTGGCAAGCGGCTTGCTAAGCCATCTGTTCCGTAACATGGAGGTGCTTAAGCACACACCCGAGCCACTTGGCAAGCGGCTTGCTAAGCCAGCCGTTCCGTAACATGGAGGTGCTTAAGCACACACCCGAGCCTCTTGGCAAGCGCCTTGCTAAGCCAGCCGTTCCGTAAAAATGGAGGTGTTTAAGCACACGACCGAGCCCCTTGGCAAGCGGCTTGCTAAGCCAGCCGTTCCGTAAAAATGGAGGTGTTTAAGCACACGACCGAGCCCCTTGGCAGGCGGCTTGCTCAGCCAGCCGTTCCGTAAAAATGGAGGTGTTTCAGCACACGACCGAGCCCCTTGGCAAGCGGCTTGCTCAGCCAGGCTTTCTGTAACATGGAGGTGTTTAAGCACACGACCGAGCCCCTTGGCAAGCGGCTTGCTAAGTCAGGCGTTCCGTAACATGGAGGTGCTTAAGCACACACCCGAGCAGATTGTTTGATTCCGTTTGACTGCAGACCTCTGATTTGACTGGCAAATCTATTTTATGTTGTGCTGAGTGATCCCCCCCCCCCACCCTTCTCCAGCAGGGGTCAGTAAACCACTTGCGCTGTACCGCGTGTGCAGCCCAAAATCGCAAGCCGTCTCTCCACCCTCTCGCCGAGGGGGACGGGGATTGTTTTCTGCCCATGACATCATGACCCTGGGCACGAAATCCCAGCACGTATGCACAGTTTGGTGGAGATTGGCCTAGCCATTTTTCCGATTCCACAATTATCAGACGTTCTTCGACACGTACACACATACACGCAGATAATTCCCCTATTTTAGATGATGATGCACCGTACTCTGTTTCAGAGTGTCGTTGCTTCCGAAGGAGCTTTCTGAGCAAGGGCCACACTGGGTGGTTTGCCACTGCTTCCTCAGCAGCACTTAGGGCAGGAATTTGTAAGTTGTTCCTGATGCCGGCGATAACTCGCCTACTCTTCGCAAAGGACACCATGTGACTTTTAACGTCCACCAACTAATGCTGCCAGTTGTGATGTCCGGTTGAAGGTCAACCCGAGGGACGGCACACACGTTGATGAATCACCCTGCTTGTGAAACACCAGGATGGCAGTTTATAGCTGGTTCAGGATTCAAACCCAGGCTCGAAAGCTGAGAGATGAGTGAGGAAGTAAGTGGTAAGTTTTATATTCCTCATAATTTTCTTAAGTTTTCAAACTTTAAAAAAAAAAAAATTCCCACTATATTAAGTTAATAGTAGGTTTTCCTAAAACATATTTTCCTCGTAATTGCACATGCTTCGATAATGAAAACATAGGGACAATACCCCTGGGTGCTCATCTGATGGTGGCTGGATAAGATAACTAGGGAACCACTGGTTGGCATGGATGACCCACAAAATATGTAACAGAGAAGAAAGTAAATACCTTTGGATTCATTTTTCATGCCCTGAACAAACTTTGGCACATCGCAGGCCATAAAGGTTGTGGTCAAATTTCATCAAAATTGTGTGTGTGGTTTCAGAGAAGAAAGGAAATACCTATTTTGGGGGCAACCCCCCCCCAAAAAAAACACCTTTGGACCCCGATTTTTTTTTTAATTGGTGTGAAGAATCTTTGGTACATCATAGGTGATGAAGGTTGCGGTCAAGTTTCATCGAAATTGTATCTGTAATTTCAGAGAAGTTGAAAGTATTTGTGGAGGGACGGACGGACGGACGATGCACCATCCCACAAGCTCTCCAGAACTACCTTCCAGGTGAGCTAAGAAAAAGGTTGTCGTATCTTGGACGATGACGATGAGTATCTCATTCGTACAACTTTTTCAACATACTCCTTGTACCCAAACTGGTGTCAGTAGTCCTTAAATGGTGCAATTAGTCTGTCAGATCCATGGTCAGGATTGGTGGTGCCTATAATCTTCCATGTCATGATGACGTTCCACACATTTGATTTGAGGGTAGCTGCATCTGGATTGTACAAAGTCCTCTACGAGCCTAAGGTGACCATCAAAGAAAGCGATTGAGTTTGGTTTATACACTTTTGTAAACACCTCGTGAAACTTTTCCATAGTAATTAAGTCCCACTGTGTTGGTCACTTGAGTCTGTCTGTCTGTCTCTGTCGAGGTTTGCATGATAACTCAAAAATGCACTTTTTGAAATTTCATAATTTTATCATATATTCCACAGTGACGCAGGTTTGATTAAAATTTGATGCTTTCCATGAATAATTTTTACAAAGAATAAAACATGTTTTTCACCCTTTATCACATGGACATATACAGAGACATGACAGAAGTAAATAGACACCTTAAATTTCTTCATTTCATCCATATAACACAGTTTTACTCAGTGATTTGTATGAATATTTGACTTTGTTTGACAATTGTATGACAATTGTCTTGTCTCATATGACAATTAACTATGCCTCGAGCCCAGGGAGCACACAAACTTTCCGATTATCAAAGAGGACGAATTGTTGGCCGATCGGAAGGTGGAGTCAGCCAGCATCAGAAAGCTTAGAACCTTGGCATTCCACTTTCTACGGTCAATCAATATACCAGCGAAGGCAAGGAATCCACAGCTTCCCGTTCTGGTCGATCTGGGTCCTCAGAAAGGTGTCTTTGAGCTGTCAAGTTGTCCATTGAGAAAAACTCCCTGTTGCAAGGCAGCAGGTGTTGCAGAGGAAGTCCAGGTTAGCTCAAGAACTGCTGTGCAGTAACGTCATCAACTGGGCTATTAATACTATGGGAGAGCAGCTTCGAGAAAACCTCTTCTTAGACCAGTCAACATTCAAAGGAGAAAAAGTGAGATGACAAGATGGCCAACAGACCCTTGGAATTTTGGCAAACTGTAATTTTTTGAAATGAGTTCCAATTTACTCAATTTTCTGTCAGTGGATGCGTATGGGTCTGGAGACTTCCCAGTCAAGAGTTCTCTTTGAATCAATAGCAGCCAACTGTCAAACACGGTGGTTTTTCAGTGATGGTGTGGGGAGCAATCTGGAGCACTGGTCGGTCAGAGCTTGTGGAGTGTGTTGGCAACATCAACTGTACAATATACATTTCTATCCTTGAGGATGGACTTCTCCCCGTCTTCTCCACTGGTCAGATGGTCAAAATCAACACTCTGTTGATGGACGATGGAGCTCCATGCCACACTGCAAAAAACACCAAAGAATGGCAGGACAGAAAAGGGTTCAAGTGACTTCCACGGCCAAGTCAGTCTCCTGACATGAATCCCATTGAACACCTCTGGGCCATATTGGATTGAGCTGTGCGGAAAAAGTCCAGGAAACCAACATCACGGGCAGAATTGCTAAATCTTTCGTGTGAAGCCTGGGCAGAAATCCCACAAGAGAAAATTTCAGTACTCGTTAGTTCTTTGCCTGAAAGAGTAAAAGCATTGAAATCTGCAAATGGCAAGTCCACAAAACACTAATGTATGTATTAAAATGGATCAAATATACTTCAAATGCTTAATAAATAAGTTATTTTAAAATTATGGTGTCTATTTACTTCTCTCATGTCTCTGAACACTACATGGCCAAGAGTATGTGGACACCTGCTCGTCCAACATCTCATTCCAAAATCATGGGCATCAATATGGAGTTGGTCACCCCTTTGCTACTATAAGAGCCTCCACTATGCTGGGAAGGTTTTCCACCAGATGTTGGAACATTGCTGCGGGGATTTGCTTCCATTCAGCCACATGAGCATTTGTGAGGTCAGGCACTGATGTTGGGCGATTAGGTCTGGCTCGCAGTCGGCATTCCAATTGATCCCAAAGGTGTTTGATGGGGTTGAGGTCAAGGCTCTGTGCAGGCCAGTTAAGTTCTTCCACACCGATCTCGACAAAGCATTTCTGTATGGACTTCGCTTTGTGCACGGGGGCGTTGTCATGCTGAAACAGGAAAGGGCCTTCCCCAAACTGTTGCCACAAAGTTGGAAGCACAGAATCGTCGAGAATGTCATTGTATGCTGTCGTGTAAAGATTTTCCTTCACAGGAACAAAGGGGCCAAGCCCGAACCATGAAAAACAGCCCCAGACAATGATTCCTTCTCCACCAAACTTTGGAGTTGGCACTACACATTTGGGCAGGTAGCGTTCTCCTGGCATCCGCCAAACCCAGATTCGTCCATCGGACTGCCAGATGGTGAAGCGTGATTCATCACTCCAGAGAACTCGTTTCCACTGCTCCAGAGTCCCATGGTGGTGAGCTTTACACCACTCCAGCCGACGCTTGGCATTGTGCATCGTGATCTTGTGCATCAGCTTCGCCAACGCCTCTCCCCGACCTTGGGGATCTATAAATTACGACACCATCCTCAGAGTAGAGTGAGAGAGTCGGAGAGTTCGTTGTTGGTTGAGGGAGGAAGAAGTTCGCTGGTTGGATTTGAAAGTTCGTTCATTCGTTGGTTAGTTGTGAGAGAGCTGAAAAGACCTCGACCAGGCCTCGGTCTTGTCCTGCTCCTGTCTGCAGCCCTGTTCATACCTTGGACTCCGCGCTCTCCACCTGGGCTCCTTCGCAGACACGGTCTCCACACATGCGGCTGTGGGCCGAACTGCACGACCTCTGTCGGGTGCCTTACCACAGAGCATCCTTTCCCTCAGAATGTTCAGGTACCAAAAGAACTGCGACCTCAGCTCCCTCCCTCCATGACTGAAAAAGTCCTTTGCCATTCAACTGGGTTTATTTTGTCCGAGTGTGTGTCTGAGTGTGTGGCGCCTGTCCATTTAGTAAAAACTGTTTAAGTTTTTGATTACTGTAATTCTTGCCTTTATTCTTGTGACAAGTCTGCTCTGTGTCCTCTTTTGTAACATGCTGTAAAATTGTTGCACTTCATCTCTCTTCTGTCCCACGTCGCCCACCGGACGGACAATTCTGTCGTGACCCTCTCGGACTAACGCCGGGAGCTAGTCACGGGTGGGCCTTTCAGCCTCACCACGATCGTGCCAATCGGCCCCCCACGTGGGATAGGGTTGTTCGCCAAACTCGACTGACCTAAGTACCCACGCGGAGGGTAGACCGGGTGATCGCACCTCGCCGCAGGTCGACTCCGGACACGGGCCACTTAAGCGACCCGTTCCATACTATCGGGATAACCGAGCGGTGTTATCGTCGGCCTCGAAGGTTCCGATTAATTATCGGGCGTATTCAGCCCACTACCAACCCTTTACGTGAAGCAAGATGGAGATTCAATTAAAGAAAAGACGAAGCGAAACGGGAAAACAGTTCAACATGACGCACATTTATTCCGTGGCACACGGAGAGCACACATATACAATTACAACAATTATGCACATATATCAAATGCTACAAAAGAAACACAACAATGCAGATCTACAACCGACTACGCGTGCACATGGCAACACTTAAGCAGTTTTACTTTACAGACGGCGCCGACAACACATATACTCAAAAGCAAAAGAAAAGGGCCACCCTCAAAGACTAGGGGGTCAGACGGGGCCTGTGGGCCAATATTTGCGCGGGATCTGAAAGAGCGGTCAGGTCCGCGAGACCGGGTGGATCCTACCTGTGTCTTCGTGATGAGCCGCAAATGTGGCGGCGTGGCGGTGCCCCGACTTCGTGCTCCTTCGCGGGTTTCTTTGGCACTGCTTGGAGTGGGGTGGGAACGGGGTCCCCTTTTCGCACTATCTCAGCGCGGGGGGAAAAAGGTGGGGAATTGTTGATGCTCTGGGGAAAGAGGATAGCTGGCTTGCTTGGGTCCCGCGACGAGCGATTCCACCGCGACCTCGTCGCCGACCGCTGCCTTCCTTGCCTCGGACCCGAACTACTCGGTCTCTTCCCCAATTCTCCTCAGCCGACTGCAGCAAACCACCTGTACGCCCTTGCCTCCCGACTCCACTCCGCGCTCCAAACCGACTCTGCCCCAAAACTCTCTTCGCCCTTCCAAGGCCGACTCCCCGCGCCTCCAAGGCCGACTCTGCGCTCAAACCGACTCGACCACGCTCCAAGCTCCAGGCTTCCTCTCTCTGCAGCTCCCCGACAGACTCCGAACCCCGACAGACTGCCAAATTCGCCCCACGCTCGGCGCTTTATAGGCCGGCAGGATAACCCATATGCAAATTTCTGGATCAGAACGAGCTCGGGGGTGGAGCCACGCTCGCCCATTGGATGGAGGAAAAGGGGCGTGAGTCTCCCCTGATCCTAAAATTTGCATATCTCAATTCTACACCGACGCGCCTGGAGGTGGGGCCAAACCGCCCCGCGCTTGCTGATTGGACGGATCAGAAGTGGGCGTGTAGCATTCCTGATCCGAATTCTCCTCGGAAAGGCCGCATTTTGCACTCACGGCTCGGCGCGCGTCCCGTACGAGCCCAGCCCAGGACAGCCTGACGTTCTGTGCTCACAAGTGGTGCGGGAATGGCCACAGAAGGAGAAGTGAAGGTGGTAGAGGGTTTATGGTGGTGGTTTATGGCCATGGTGCCGTTTGGAATGGCGGTGATGCGATGTTTGCGGGAGCGAGTTGTGAAGGTAAAGATCGTGGCTGTTGGCGTTGTTGTTGTTGTGAAGTGGCGTTGTGGTTGGTGGTTGTTGTGTGATGGCGGTTGAGACGTGGTTGGTTCAAAATAAAGATAGAACAGAAAAACGGCTATCTCAAATGGTCGCAGCCCGAATGAATCACATTTATTCCCTCTAAACAACAGGTTTGGGGCTAGCTACACATGTACTTACAGAGATATCTCACCTACAGGACCTGAATGGTGGTTTGCGAATTTCCTCAACCGCAACAATATATATATATATATATATATATATATATATATATATATATATATATATATATATATATATATATATATATATATATTTTAATCTCGTTGCTGTAGGTAAAGATAACACACAATTAGAAAGCCAAATGTCATGAAGACATAACTATGGTCACTTTGCTTTGTATCTCCAATGGTCCACAGTTCACACTCATTCTGCCTCTCCATTAAGGAATCAACTGGCAAATCTCCGAGTGTGTTTCTGTTGGCAAATACTCAAAGAGGTAATCACTCTGAAAATCCGAGGTCTTTGGATAAACCTGAAGCTCTCCAGAGTAGACCATATATCCAAGCTGGTCTCGAAGCCTGCATCATCACACCTTGGTATTCCGTGCAAAGCCAAGTCCCTTCTGAGCCATTCACAAATCAGTAAGATGTGTATATACAAGGCTTTCCGTTGAAATGCTGCTACAGCAGGGCTACTGCAGCTGCTTCCTATCTTGCTTCTTTAATAGTGGTTGATTCCAAGGCCTTTTCACCTCATTGGCATGTTTCAGCAGGAAGCTGAGCCTCTCAGGCTTTTCCTCTTGCTCACCACAGGTAATATGGTAACCTTCCAATAACTTTTGGTCTCTCTTCTCCTCCTGCATTCTCATCGCCCTGCTCATCCTTAGTCTGGCCCCACCATCCCAAATACATACATAAGAAGAGACGTATCATACACTTTACAGAGCGGCGGTGTTGCTGAAGCAGTTTTTGGCATGTTTTATGCTGGGTGGTTTACAATTGCCTTTCCAGCAGTCAGTTAGGGCAGGATTAGGAATTGGGAATTTGGAATTTGTTCATGGTGCTGAAGATAGCTCGCCTACTCTTTGTGAAGGACACAGTTGGTGGGATATTTAACTTCCACCAACTAACGCTTGGCAGGTGGGAGGCCCAGCAGTTTAACATCCACCTGAGGGACGGAGCACACCTTGAGGAATCACTTTTCCTGCGAAACACCAGGATGACTTTTATAGCTGGGCCGAGATTTGAACCCAGGTGAGGCAGCTCAGAGGCGAGTGTGCATGCCTCTAGGTCGAGGTCTCTAGGCTATCCTGCCAGCTCAGGGCATACATGTTCTTCCAGATCTCAACATCTCATTACTCACCTTAAGTGTAAACCCGATGTTAAATTTCGTTCCTTCATCTCTTTTCTTTTTTGTGTGGAACCTGATTGTTGTACCTATGAATAACAAAATTGGTAGTTATTGGTTTTTTAAAAAAATAATTACATACCTACACTTAGTTCCTGTTCAAAGATTCTCGAAAGAGTAATCTATTGGCAGTTTGTTTTTTTGTTTTGATTTTTATTTATTTATTGAAATTCACCCTAAACAAGGCTGAGAGCCACTAAATGTGTAGGGCCACAGAGATTAATGAATAAGAAAAACTGGCAAAACCTTCACTTAACCAAGTCCTGAAACAAGGAAACCTCTTCACAGGACCACTGTGCAGGAGGAAGTAACGAGGCCAAGCAGAAAAAAATATATTTTCCAACCCCCATTGGGTGTTTTTTAGGAGACACCATCTCCGTATTTGATAGCTGTTGGCTCCCGAAGGGAGCTCATCCGCCCTTTGTCAGGTGTTGTTTTTAGTCCTGGCAAGGTGTCACAGTCACCCTCCCCACTAACGAAGCTCGTGAGGGGTGTCGGGTTAGTCGCCGACAGCCCGACCACGCGGTAGGTTGCACCGGCTCACATGTTACCAGTGGCAGTTCTAAAAGACCTTGGTCTTCGTGATTTATCGTTGGAGTGGTTTTATTCTTGTTCGTCACACAGAGTTAAGGTGAATGGTGTTTTTTGGAAAGATAGTATTGTGAGCCCGCACTCATGAAGTGAAGTCATCCCTCTCTCTTCATGGGAAGCGTAGTGACTTCCTGATTGGCGGTTTACATTTGGCTCTAATTGGATTGCGAGGTGCTGGTTTTCATGTTCATCTACTTTGTTTAGTCCATATGATCAAAATGCGACATAATTTTGTCCAAATTATTGAAAACAAAATGTGGGCCTTCTTCATCAAAACTATTCTTACAATGCTCAGCATTCCTGTAATACATGATGGTTTTCTCGGGTAAAAGGGGAGAGCTCATTTTGCTATTTCGCTTTGTTACCAGTCAGCTTTTGGAATTCTTTACAAAAGCAAACAAGAACGTGGAACATCCTTCACATTTTTCACTTGAAGGTTAAAAAACAAAATAAATCTTCGAAGTTTCTGTGTGTGACACGATTGAGATAAAATTGTGAGGGACATTATATTATATGTTTTATAGTTTTTAAAGCTTTTTCTTCAAATTTTACTGGAACACATTATTAATCATGATATGTGCATGTACGTGTAATTTACCATACTTCTTTGGTGTTGTTGTGTTTTTTTCTCAGTCACTGCTCTTTGTGTTATTACCCTCGCTGAAGGAGAGGGTATTGCATTCCGGTCCGTTTATTTGTTTGTCTGTCTGTTTGTCTGTTTGTTTGTTTGTCCGCACAAAACTTTCATGTTTTTCTCCGCAACCGCTTGTCGGATTGAGAGGAAATTTTCATGACAGGTGCGACTACTCATGTAGAATGTTCTCATGATAATTAGAACATTCTACATGAGTCGTCGTCTCGTTAATGATAATTATGACGTTATAGGTCATGTGGTGTGGCAGCCATGTTGGGAAAACAGAAAAATTTTGGGCCTCTATCTCTGAAACCACACCAAAGAAAAAATTTAAACTTGGCACACGGCAAGTACTCCTCATGGGAAATGTGTGATTTTTTTTATGACATCATAGGTGCCTTCATTATGACATCATAAATGCATATGTAGAACACTACATCTGATGAGCATGAAAATTTTTTGAGGGTCATCTCGGGATAAAATGGTCCACAGAAAAAAAAAACTTGATGTTGTCATCAGTCACGTGATTTGGCAACCACATTGTTTTGAAATTAAAAAAAAAAACCTTCAAAAATCTTCTTTTCTGGAGTGGCTGAACAGATCGAGTTGAAACTTCACATGTATGACCGCCCAACCATGAGGAACAAAAGGTTCACACATATGACATCATAGGTCACATGATTTGGCAGCCAGATTGGATTTACCATAAAACCCAGAAAAATGTTCTTTAGAACGGCTGGACAGATTGAGGGGAAACTTCACACAAATGTTCCCCAAGCCTTGGGTGTACAAGTCACATGGTTTGGTTGCCATATTGGATTGAAAAAAATATTTTAAAATGTTTTCTCTGGAAATGCTTCATCAATCGATGTGAAACTTCACAATTATGATCTCGTGGTGATGGGGAATACACGTTTTAAACTTCAACTTCATCGGACGCATGATCTGGCAGCCAGAATTATTTGATTTTTTTTTAAAACTGGGTTCTTTTTTATTTTTATTTATTTTTAATAAGGCTCACTTGGCTGTGCCTGGAGGGGTTTGAGGGTCGAGTCGTAGCAGCTGAAATGTGAATCCTATCCAGTTTCCTCCTGATGACTTCATCTTTGCTTTTTGCTTGTTCGGGTTCCTTCTGATGATTCCAATGTTTGGATTCGGAGCAAACACTGTACCTGTTTGGTCTTCCATTTAATTCAAATTGAATTTATTTTAATCCCATTCTGAATTCAATAGAATAATAATGAAAAACGCCATGGGTTAGGGTGAGGTGTCCAATCAAAGCGGGGTTCCATCAAAGCGGGACGTCTTGGTACCCGGTCATCACTTCCAGCAGTTATCAAGTAGCAGTTCTAATGATGTCTCAGTACACAAACACCACACAAAATACACCACACAAAACGACACAAACACCACACAATACAAGTCCTGGTGAGGGTCTGCAATCTCTGATTGCTTTTTTTCTTGTTGTTGATACTCTTCTTGTATCGATATATGTAAAAGGACCACAATGTAAACAGGGTTTTTGAACTTTATGGAACATTCCTTGGTAACTTTCATTTTTTGTTTAGTCTCATGTTCTTCTATATGCAAGTATATTTTTTATTTACGAATGCAACATGGTTTTATGTTGAAGTTTGCCCAATAAATTCAATCAATCAAAGAAATCCTTGCAGCTGTTGTCTTGTGTTCTTCTCTCTAGTCCTGAGTGATGTCCATCATCTCCACACCAAATCTCCCATACCAATCCTGACCTTTCACACACTTGCTGACTTCCTCCCCCATTTCCTGTTTGCCACTCCATTTCACAACAGTGGTGTGTCTGTGCCTTTTTCTCTGTCTGTTCTCACCAATCAATCTGTGAACCCATTATCCTGAGCTTTTCTATGAGCCTCAACATTAAGAGAGAGCGAACGAGATATCGAGAGATATCTAAATAATTCTTTCAGTTTCCTGATCGTCTGATTTGATGATAGCTGGACCTCATGAATGACCACCCAGGTTTCAACCCTTTAAACTCAGAATTATCTTTAATACAAATTATCTTAAACATCTCAATAATTCTTATTCATAAAAAAGCTCAAATCTTACTGTATATGTGCAATGATTTACTTAATGAATATCTGTGAAACTTCAGAAAAGAGCTCATATCCCCATGGATGATAATTCTTCAAATAATTTTCTTTCCACTGCATAAAGGTAATTGTTTGTACATATATATATATATATATATATATATATATATATATATATATATATATATATATATATATATATTGTTCAGCTGCACAGCCAACCAATCAATCGAACAAAGTCTGAGTAAACTCTACTCCACAATTTTCTAACAAACAGGAAAGAGAGTCTTCCTTAGGCGACGTTTCGCTTGCGGTCTGCAAGCCTTCTCAAGCCAAGAGGCACTTAACTTAACTTAAAAGAACCACAATGATGAATGAGTGGGACCATGTGGCCTCTCTCTCCCCCTCTCTCTCTCTCTGGAGTCCCTTGGCTCACGTAGCCCGTGTTGAGCAAAGTTGTCTTTTCTGCTTTCACTAGCCTTTTTCAACAGGTGGTCGGTACATCGGCCTGAAAAATGCTTTGGCTTTCAATGACTCAAACACAGCATGTAAGTTGCATGGTAAAATGGCAGACATGGTAAGCATAGCAACAGGCAAATAAGGCAGCATAGCAGACATAGTAGGCATGGCAACATGGTAAAGCATACTGGCAAGGCATATGGCAAGGCAAGGCATGTGGCAAGGCAAGACTGGCCCAGCAGGTGTTGCAGGCCAACCTCGCTGATGCTGCTCTCATATCTGGCATCATGGAGGCTTCGTCCCAAACCTAACCTGATCTATACATCCCGCTAACTCACTCTACTCCCTTGTCCATTTTAGCTCCCCTTGCCTAAATACTGCCCTGCTAATCCATTCTAAACGAATCTGTCCCTTCCGTGCCCACTAATCCCATTTACTATCCTATCTCCCAGGAGGAAAATTAGGGCACATATGGTGATAAACATGATGAGGTGGCGTGGCCTCACAAGGTTTTCCAGTGGAGTAGCATGATGGGAGTGTGTGTGTGGGAGTCGGGGGGGGGGGGGCGTGCCTACCCCGATACTAAAATTTGGGACTCAATGGGTCCTTGCAAAATCCATTTACCCTACTCTGTTACTCCAGCAGCTGCAAACATTCAAAAATGGTACAAAGTGGGAGCATCCCTACTCCATCCTAAAATTCTCAATAACAAATTTCTCTTTTATCATTAAACCCTCCCTCTATAGTGGTTTTACGCAACCAATTTACCTGCCATCCCATGCGTTGGTGCTCAAACAATTTTGGGCTCGGCCCTCAAATTTTCTTTCTGTGTCTTACCCCAGCAGGATCTCCCTGCATTTTCTCGAAACATGGCATCTGTACCACTGGCGTCACTCCAACCTGAGCTACGACACTCCTCTAATTATTTGGGGGAGGCCTCTCCTGCCTTCCCCCTTCTGGTGCCCTCTCTGGCAAATGGTGCCCAAACCAATCTCCTCGGGTGTTTGGCCCACCTCTACTAACTCCCCTGCCCATCTGGGCTTCTGCTCAGCTTGGGCTCAGTGCACCAGTGCCGGATTGCCCATTCCTCTAAAACCCCTTAATAAAAGCCACACCCTCAGCCCATCAATGAACTTTTACATCTTCGCAAAACAGAAAACTTTTCTTCACCCAGCACCAACTGCAGAACGACATCCTGTACAAGAACATCTGAACCCCATCTAATCTAACGCCAGTACAGTCAAGGGGTCATCTCCACAGGGGGGTGTACTCTGCTCTTCTTGACACACAAACACCCTCCTTGTACCATGCACTCAATCTTCATCCCAAAAAACGTTTTCCATGCACCTCATTCAAACCTTATCATGACACAACACAACTCGTTAGACATTCTTCCATCCATCCCTCAATCGACGGGACGACAAAAGAAGAATGAGGAAGGCTCTTATCTATGTCTGCCAATTCAAAAATAATTACAACCCACGAATCGTCAATTTGAAATGTCACTAATCCCTTCAAATTTCAAAACAGTCCTGTCAACCTACCTGCTCTGTCTTCTTTGTTGCCCTCTAATTTTACTTACCCTCTAAACCATGTGGTTCCCCCACTGACCCAGGCTTCAACCTTCATGCAATCACACGCACTCGTGTGACGAACTTGCCCGACCTGCTGTGACCTCTTGCGGTGCTCATGTGGAGCGCACACGGAACCTCCAGCAGAGCTCCCGTGGTGCTCCCGCGAGCTACAGTAACAGCGATTGCCACTCCCACTTCGGCCGTACCTCTCAGCACATGCCTGATGGTCCAGCGTGCGTACTACCCCAGATCTCCACGTGACCCCTCCCTGCAGTCTTGGTGTTTCCAGCTAATACACCAATTATCACTGGACACACCGTGGGAAATTTTTCCAACTTCTCATGGGATTCCACGCCCAGAGTCCTGTTACCATATCGAAAAGCCCGAGTGTGAGTGGCTCCTGTGCCGGTGGTTATGCAACATACCTCACCTTCCCCATCTTACCTTACTTCCCCATCATTCTCAATAAGGCTGACGGGGACGATAAAATGCACCCAAACAACTGCATTTTTGTTTTAACCGCAAGGTTCTATATAAAACCTGGCGAAAGAATTTAACCAAAAAGCTATCGACCTGGCTTTGTGCTGCAACCACTCCTTCAATCTTCTCACTCACATATGTGCATGGATTCCCGCCAGCACACTCGACCTCTCCCACACCTGCATTGCACGGCACATCCCGTGTGGTTTTGGTTCCTTGACACGGCGACTCACCGCATGCCAGAGCACACGGTTCACAAACCAGCTGCATAACCTCGACCACAGTACTCCGCACCGCTGGCCCGGGTTCACACCTCTCCCTCTCTCTCCCACACCTTCTCCTCTCTCTCCCACCTCTCTCCCTCTCTCTCCCACACCTCTACCTCTCTCTCCTACACCTCTACCTCTCTCTCCCACACATCTCTCTCTCCCACACCTCTCCCTTTCTCTCCCACATCTCTTCCTCTCTCTCTCTCCCCCACCTCCCCCTCTCTCTCCCTCACCTCTCCCAATCTCTCTCACACCTCTCACTCTCCCTCCACCCCTCTCCATATCTCTCCCACCACTCTCGCTCTCCCTCCCTTCCCCTCTCCCACCATTCTTTCTCTTGTCCCCACCCCCCTCTTTTGCTCTGCCCCCCTCTTAATATTCCTGTCAGTGAATCGACGAGTTGTATTTGCTAATCAGCACGAAAAGTCCCTTGGATGTTACAAAGTGAAATGTTGTGTAATTTCCACTTGTTGCAAAACCAAAAATTACTCTTTAGTTAACAACAATAGGAACTTCCTTGTATTCTTCCTCTACTTGCTCTTTTCTGTTTATTTATTTATATATATTTTGCAACGTTTTGATTTTTCCTTTTGCTCTGACTACAATAGTTCCATAAGCAGAATTGCTGATCAGTTTTATTGCTATCATCGTGTATTCTATTAAAATGCTAGTTTGTCTTGTTATAAGGTTTGCAAACTATTATATGGGATTATACAGCAGGATAGCTCAGAGGTAGTGCACTGCTGTTGAGCTGTCTATAGTCTGGGCTTGATTCCTGGTCTGGTCATAGTTAATGCCTTCCTTGTGCTTCACTGGCTGGGAGGCATATCAAAGGTCACGTAATCTGGAGGGAACGTATACCGGCTGTCCCACCTAGTGGCATTAATTTGGAGATGTTATTAATCCCATATTTTACTTTTCAAAAATAGTAGGCCAATATAATGTATATTGCCATTCTGCGATGGAAAAGCAATTCATCCAGCAGTTTACAACCTCTTCCTAAGCACCCCTGCTGCTTCTCAGAGGGAAGTTAAAAAACTAAAACTTGGCCGAGCAATTAATTTTCACATATACATATATATATATATATATATATATATATATATATATATATATATATATATATATATATATATATATATATATATATATATATCTTCTCCACTAATAAATGTCAGTGTGTGTCAGTGAGTGTGTCTCCTCCATAACTCCAAAACCATGGAATCTAGCGGCCCCAAACTTTGCAAGCATCCGACTTGGAGAAATCCAAATCAATGCATGAATAAAAATTGGGTGTTTGGGTTAATGTGAACACCCCTTTTGAAGATAATTAACGGCCTTATTTAATTATCCTTTATCATGGTGTTATCCTTAGTCACCTCGCTGTCCCTCGCTGGGGTCTGAATTTGCCATTGTGTTCGGCCTGCTCAAGAATGCCTCGACTTGGTATAGACTGCAATGGTTTCTTCATGACAAAATGCTCATGAGAATTCGCCTTTGTGTTCGGCCTGCTCAAGAATGCCTCGACTTGGTATAGACTGCAATGGTTTCTTCATGACAAAATGCTCATGAGAATTCGCCTTTGTGTTCGGCCTGCTCAAGAATGCCTCGACTTGGTATCGGCCGCAATGGTTTTTTAATGGCAAAATACGAATGAGAATTCGCTATTGTGTTCGGTCTGCTCAAGAATGCCTCGACTTGGTATAGGCCGCAATGGTTTCTTAATGACAAAATGCTCATGAGAATTCGCAATTGTGTTCGGCCTGCTCAAGAATGCCTTGACTTGGTATAGGCCGCAATGGTTTCTTAATGACAAAATGCTCATGAGAATTCGCTATTGTGTTTGGCCTGCTCAAGAATGCCTTGACTTGGTATAGGCTGCAATGATTTCTTAATGACAAAATGTTCATGAGGATTCGCTATTGTGTTCGGCCTGCTCAAGAATGCCTTGACTTGGTATAGGCCGCAATGGTTTCTTAATGACAAAATGCTCATGAGAATTCGCTTTTGTGTTCGGCCTGCTCAAGAATGCCTCGACTTGGTATAGGCCGCAATGGTTTCTTAATGACAAAATGTTCATGAGAATTCGCTATTGTGTTCGGCCTGCTTAAGAATGCCTCGACTTGGTATAGGCTGCAATGATTTCTTAATGACAAAATGTTCATGAGAATTCGCTATTGTGTTCGGCCTGCTCAAGAATGCCTTGACTTGATATAGGCTGCATTGATTTCTTAATGACAAAATGCTCATGAGAATTCGCTATTGTGTTCGGCCTGTTCAAGAATGCCTCGACTTGGTATAGGCCACAATGGTTTCTTAATGATAAAATGCTCATGAAATCTTTTTTTCACTTTCCTCACTCGTATCATCGAATGCCTCATCTGCGTACCTACAAATCGCTGGATACATCACAATGCTTCTAAGTGCCAGGAGATGCCAGTGTTCACAACTTTATTTCATTTCCGCACATGCGATAAATTTTAGACTCTTAATGTTCGCCAAATTTCAAAATAAAAAATGCGGAATTGACCTCATTTGCAGTTCCGACTGTTAAAAAAAAAGTGTTGATTTGTCCAATTCAGACTTTGTTTGACATTCTGGGCATCTCCGAGTGTTTCTGGCTTTATTTAGTTTCCACACATGCGATAACCTCCAGAATCTCTTCACCTCTGTCAAATTTCAAATTTTAAACTGAACTTGGCAGCAGTTCCAACTGCTAAAAAAAATGTGTTAAGTTGTCAAATTCAGACTTTGCTTGACGTTCCGGGACTCTCCCGGTGATGTTTGTTTTAACCAATCGCTAATCACTTGCCAAGCCAGCACGGTCATATTAGGCACCATCCTGAGATGATCGGAGATATCCGGAGTGTCAAATAATGTGCGAATTGGACAAATGAACACTTATTTTTTTAGCAGTCAGAACTGCTGCAAAGGTCAATTACGCATTTTGAATTTTGAAATTCGGCTGAGGTGAAGAGAATCTTGAGGTTATCACATTTCAACTGTCATGCTTAGAAATGTCCAGAGTTGTATTTGCACATTATTTGATACTCCGGACGGTGGTTATCTCAGGACATATCGGGATGGTGGTTATGTCTGGATGGTGATTATCTCTGGACATGTCTGGATGGTGGTTATGTCTTGCAGTGGTTCTCTCCAGACGTGTCCGGACGGTAGTTATGTCCGGACGGTGGTTATCTTCGGACGTATTCAGTTGGTGTTTATCTCCGGGCGGTGTTTGTGTCCAGACTGTGTTTATCTCTGGCGATGTTTGTCTCCAGACTGTGTTTATCTCCGGGCGGTGTTTGTCTCCAGACTGTGTTTATCTCCGGGCGGTGTTTGTCTCCAGACTGTGTTTATCTCTGGGTGGTGTTTGTCTTTGGACGTGTCTGGGCAGTGTTTGTCTCTGGAAGTCTCCAGGCGGTGTTTATCTCTGGGTGGTAATTGTCTCCAGACATGTCTGGGTGGTGTTTAAATCGGGGCGATGTTTGTCTCCCGACTGTATTTATTTCCGGACAGTGTTTGTCTCTGGATATATCTGGTCAATGTTTATCTCCAGTGGTGTTTGTCTTTGGACGTGTCTGGGCGGTGTTTATCTCTGGTAGGTGTTTGTCTCCAGATGTCTCCGGACGGTGTTTGTCTCTGGACGTGTCCGAGCAATGTTTATCTCCATACGTGTGCAGGCAGTGTTTGGCTCTGGGCGGTATTTATAGTACGACCGGTAGAAAATGGATTTCAGACATGATTTTATTCATCTTCACTGTTATTCCATGCAGAATCATTTTGATGAGACAGTATGACTCACAATTAACTCTCCACTGCACGTCTGTCTTCCCTTCCAATCACCTCACGCTGCCTTTCCTTCCCCACCCCTCTTCACTCTGCCTTCCTCCTCTCTCCCCCACCCCTCTTCAGGGTGGTGCTGAGGTGTCGTCCACCAGACGGCGGTCTACTTGGATTAACCTGAGGCGGTCCCTTCGGATGGGTGCCCGAAATGTCCTACCCCGAAGAGAGAATGTTCACCTGTCTCTGTTATCATCTGAGCTCAAGCGTTCCAACATCGGTATTGCAGCACTCTGAGGTTCGGAGACCGGATAGTGGTGAGATCATGGTGGGTGGTTACACCTACTGTTGGTCTGGTTGCTCTGATGGTTACCATGCCCAAGGAGTTGCTGTAGCTGAGTCCAAGAAGCTGACTCCAATGATAATTGAGATAACACCGGTCAACGCGCGTATTATGAGAATCAGGATTTGTCACTCCTTGGCTGTTGTTCCAAAGGTCTCTGTAAAGGCTCCGACTGGGGTGAGTGATCTCACCATGAAGGACACATTCTATGCCATGCTCAAATCTGTGGTTGATCAGTGCCCCAGACGACATACACTTCTTGTCTTGGGGGATTGCAATGCATCTACTGGCACTGATAGCCATGGTTGAGACATGTGTTGGTCCCCATGGGTCTGGAACTGTGAACCCGAATTGTACTAAGAACCCACAAGCTCATCGCTGGACTTGGTATTCCAACACTGGTGGTGTGGCAAAGGATATTGACGATGTGCCCGTTGATGGCTGCTGGAGGATGATCCAGAACTGTGGGGTCCACCAGAGTGCTCATTTCCTCAATACCGACCACAGACTTGCTGTGGCAACTCTGCAGTTGCAGCTGAAATCTGGGAGAATGGTACCATCTCAGCCTAGGCTGGATGTTGGCAAGCTCACAGATGAGATGGCAGCTGAGGAGTTTGCAAAGAGGCTGAGTGGGGATTTAGGGGGGGGTGGGGAGTCTTGGTGCTTTGGGGAAACCTGAAGAGTTGTGGAGTGCCTTCAAGACCACCATCCTTGATATTGCTGGTGGATGTCTTGGAACTCAGTCGGGTGAAGAAGAATTTTGTCTCTCAAGGGACACTCGATACCATTGACCAGAGTCGCAGGGCCAGGCTGAATGGCAGAGCTGGGCTGTTCAAGGAGTTGATGCGTAAAACTGTATATGTGCTGAGGGCAGAAAAGGAGGCATATGTGCAAGAAATCTGTGAGGGGCTAGAGCATCACCTGCATTCAAGTGATTCTCATCCTGCTTACAGGGGAATTCACGCATTGCATTCCTCTAAGCCCATCCCTCGGTGTACTACAGTTGGAGCGGAGGGTGTTGGGCTTTTGACAGAGGAGTCAGAAGTGAAGGTCCATTGGGCCGGTCACCTTGAGAGGCTGTACCGAGCTGATCCACAAGCTGTTTTGTTGGATGTCAGGTGTGTTACACTCCAACCAACTGTGATCCACCTTCGTTTGTGGATACACAGGCTGCGATGAACCGTTTGAAATGGAGTGAAGCTCCTGTGATCTGGGGCATCTATGCTGAACTTCTCAAGGCTGGTGCAAGTGCTGTCTGTACTCATGTCGTTGCATGCAGTTCTGTGCTCTGCCTGGAACACAGGCATCATCCCAACTGACTGGAAGAGGGGCCTTGTTGTCCTGCTCTGGAAAGGAAAGGGTGATCGCCAGGCTGCAACAACTACCGAGGGGTGACACTGCTCTCTGTGCCGGGCAAGGTCTTTGCTCGGATAATTCTTGATAGGGTTCGCCACCATCTGCTTGATCACCAGTGCCCAGAGCAGTCAGGCTTTTCACCAAAGGGGTCAATGATTGACCGTATCCTAATTCTTTGGGTCCTCACCAAACGCAGACGAGAGTTTCGGCAGGGGCTGCTTGCAGCCTATGTTCATCTCTGTAAAGCGTTTGATTTAGTGAAACGGGATGCCCTCTGGGGGATTCTTGGTCTTTGTTGGGTGCCACCAAAACTGATCAATCTGATGTCTAAACTATATTCTGGTACTGAGAGTGCTGTGAGATGTGGTGGTACCAACTCTGACTTATTTCCAGTTGTTACTGGAGTTCGTCAGGGGTGTGTGCTGGTCCCCACACTTTTCATTGCTTGTGTGAACTTGATTCTGGGGAGGATGGCGGAGAGATCAAGCTGCGTCGCATCCTTTGGGAATGTCAAGATCTCTGCCCTGGATTTCGCAGATGATGCAGTAATCTTTGCAGAGACTCTGGATATCCTTTTTGTGGCTCTCGAGATGTTGAATGAGGAGTCTGAGCTGCTGGGATTACGGGTTTCCAAGGTCAAAACAAAGATCCGGGCTTTCAATGACATATTGGATGCTGCTATCATGTCTGTACTTGTTTGTGGCGAGGATGTTGAGATCACAGAGAGATTCACTTACCATAACAGTAATATTCATGTCTCTGCTGACTGGAATCCAGTGGTCAAAAGACGTCTGAGTCAGGCCTGGGGAGCCATGGATTCAGTGGATCATGGAGTGTGGTGCTATCGGTGCCTGTGCAGGAGGACGAAAGTCCGAGCCTTTGGGTCTTTAGTGCTTCCAGTCTTGCTCTATGGATTTGAGACTTGGACTCTGACCAGGGATCTGAGTAGGAGACTTAATTCCTTTGGTACAAGGTCTCTTCGGAGAATCCTTGTCTATTGCTGGTCAGACTTTTTGTCAAACGAGCGGTTGCTGAGAGAGACTCAAATGAGATTTGTTACCTGCATAGTCCATGAGCGTCAGCTGCGGCTGTATAGACATGTGGCTAATTTTCCTGACGTTCATCCTGCTCACCAGATTCTCTCAGTGAGGGAGCTTCGTGAGTGGAGGAGGCCAATGGGCCGACCACATGTCTCGTCGTTGCAGCAGGTTGATCAGCATCTCAAGGAGATGGGGATTGGCCAGGCATGTGCCTTGGAGAGGAGGCCCCTGGAGTACCGGTGGAAAGTGGACGCAGCAACGCGCTGCTCCTGCGCATGCTCCCATACCCTGACCTAACCTGACCTGACCTGATGTTTTAAACCATCAACGGAATGGAAAAACAAATCCTACGAATATGTAGTGAACATGTGACCGACGTTTTCATCTTAACAAACTCTTTCATCGTCGCCATCTTTGTCTGAATCGCTCGCACAAGGCTCAAAATGATAAGGCTCCATAATTCCCCTGAAACCCATTCCATCACTAATTTTGTCTCCATTTGTTCCTTCAAAATCCCAATGATCAGTTTCAACATACTGAGGACCTTCAGAGCTTCTAATGACTGTGGAATCAGTATCGGAATCCAAGTTTCAAATACACTGTTTCTCTGTGTAAGTCGCTATTTTGATTAAGGCGGGTTCATCGTTTGAAGTCACTGCCCCAAATCGAAATTCGACACTCCAGGGCTTTTTTCGGCGCTTTGTCAGCAGCAAAAAAAATTTCAACTTTTTTCCCCCCCATTCAAATTGGACTGTGATTCATGATTTTTAAAATGATTCTCAGAAAAAAAAAATTTCCATTAGGGTTCTCCTTAAATAGACCTTGCCTAATGCTGGATTGTTGTTGGCTTAACGGTGAAAGTGGCTAGTTTAAGATCTCAGGGTCTTGAGGTCCAGTAACTATAGTGCCGTTGAAATAACACCAGGCGGGGGAAAATGAGGACCAGCTTATTGGTAACAGGGGCACTGCATTCGCGGCACAGTCACGCTTCCAGAAATTATGCAAGCAGCAGCCACTGGCTGCATACAAAACAACACCAACAAAGCCTGGGCAGCCATCTGTGATGTAGCCACCAAAGCTTTGCCCCAGTTGTCATGTCAGCTCTGCAAGCTAGCGCGCGCACGCACACACACACACACACACACACACACACACACACACACACACACACACACACACACACACACACACACACACACACACACACACACACACACACACACACACACACACACTCTCTACTGCCAAGATGATGGCTCATTTGGGTGCACAGATCATGATCAGCAGATCTAAACATGCGATGCGGAACACACACTGATGCAGAACCACAGATCAGCATGGGACGCTAATGTTTGAGAAACAGGGCTGGGGTTCCTGTTTATAAGATATTATCATTAACTTGTTATTTCCTTTGATTTAATAACGAAGGAAAACTTTTAACTTCTATTTGTGAGGGTTTTTAACACCAGAGTAAGCCAATCATTCCAAGTGAGTTGCAGTTAGTTAGTAAAGGACAAACTTGCATTGTGACAAAAATGTTACATTCTAATTCGTTTTTTTTGAATCACCACTCATACAAAGGGCTTGTGGTTTTGTATGCGGCCCCTGGCTGCTGGTTGCATCATTTTCTGAAAGCACAGCTGTGCCGCTGATTGCAGTGCCCCTGTTACCAGTAAGCTGGCACTCATTTTGCCAACCTCGTAAGGCTAACAGGCTGAGTCAACTCCACCTGGGTGTTCATTTAACAACAAGATAGGCGCTCAAACTCAAGACCCTAAGATCTTTAAAGGATCGAACCAAACTCAGTGGCATAACGATGTAAACTAGAGGGGGAGCACTCGGTTGAGTGCAAAACCTCCGCCGCCAATACTGCTGGGTCACTTAAGTGAACCTGATATCCTATTCATTGTAGGTCAAAACGGATCAGACTCTACTGAACCACGATTGAATAAACTAAACTAGATTGACGCGCATATAGAAATGCCCAAAAAATAAAATCGAAATTTTTTTGAAAAAAAAGTTGCAAAATTTCTGGGGTTTTTTCTCTAACAAATTTTTTTTTTGGGGGGGGGGGTGGTTGGAAATCACTGAAAACATGTAGAAATGTAAAAAAAAAAAATTCAAATAGTTTTCAAATAAAATCGAATTTTTTTGAAAAAAAGTTGCAAAATTTTGTTTGTTTTTTTCTCTAACAATTTTTTTTTTGGTTGCAAATCACTTAAACATGTAGAAATGCAAAAACAAAAATTCAAATATTTTTTCAAAATGGCCGCCATAGTGGCCATATTGGACTTTGGACCAAGTCCAAAATCTTATGGCATGATCCTTGGACCATACCTAATCCCCCCACCAAGTTTCGTCGAAATCCGTCGAGGAGTTTTTCCGTAATACTGTTCACAAACAAACAAACAAACAAACAGACAGGGGTGAAAACAGTAACCTCCGTCCATCTTCGATGGCGGAGGTTAATGAAAGTGATCGCTCAATCTGGGAGGTCAGAGGTTTGAACCCTGGCCAAGTCATTCCAAAACACTTGAAAAATGGTGGGCGTTTCTTCTTTGTTTAACATAGTATTCAAGAGTGTGTGCCAAGGACGAATTTATTCGATTTTGGTGAAGATCCGGATGTGAGAATCTTTTAAAGTGATTCTTCACCATTGAGAAATGGGGCCAAAAATAATACATAGCATCATATCTTAAAAAGTTGTGGACGAGTTTTAACAAAACTTGGTGCATGAGTTGGTTTGGTGACAATAACAAGCCAATTCGATTTTGGTTGTGGTTCAGGTCCAGATGAAGATCTCACCTATCGGTGGGATACAAAACGTAAACTGTTCAGCCTTGGAGGGGTGTGCACTCTACCTTGTGCCATTCAAGTTATTATTTGTTATTCTCAACAGACATAACCCGTACATTTTGCACCACTATCACAGATGGACTCCTGGATTGGAAAATGGTGAAGAGGTCTACAAATCTAAAATATATCAATAATTTTGTGGTCGGCACAGGAGGTGCATAGCAATCGGTGAACGTTTAGGTCACAAGAAAAAACAAAACACATCACAGTACATTAACTAGAAGGGCACTCGGTCGAGCGCATACCTCCGCCAGGTAATGCCTGATCCACGAGAACATATTGGGCCCAATACATTTTTGAAATATCATGCTATACAGGACTATGTCGTTTTTGGCCCGATCTCTCAATGGTGAAGAATCACTTAAAAAATTAAATAATTATCAGATGCGGATCCGGATCTTCACCAAAATCGAATCAATTCGTCCTTGCCACACACCCAACCTGTCTACCAAGTTTCGTCCGAAGCCGTCCACAACTTTTTGAGATATCATGCTACATATCGTTTTTGGCTCAATCTCACAATGATGAAGAATCACTTTAAAAATTCTAGTCGTCGGATCTGGATCCAGATCTTCACGAAAATCTATTCAGTTTGTCCTTGTCACACACTGAACCTGTCCACAAAATTTCATCCGGATTTACCCATAACTTTTTGAGATATCCTGCACACAGACAGATAAACAAACAAACAGAGAGGAGTGAAAACATAACATCCTTGATCTTCAGTGACAGAGGTAATTATAAAAGAAGTTATTGTTTTTGTATTAACGTAAAATAATGTACTTTTTCCCTGAACAGGGAGGTTTCCATGTTCCTCCAACTCCATTTTTCCTCCCAAACCTGAATCCACATATGGTCCGGTACTTACCTGCAGGCAGAAAAGCCGTAGGTTTCAGGCCAAGAGGGTGCACTCATGGCCATCAACGGTTTAACTTGTTTGATCCACAAGGAGACCTCGCTGAGGGCCGACATGTTGGTTCCTTGTGAACACTTGCTGCGGAACGTTTGAGACATATGTTGAGCTCAGAGAGTGAAATCTAGCTTCATAATAGACCAGGGGCCAGTGGGACCGACCTTGCACCCCCCCCCCCCGCGACAATTTTTCACTGATACCACAGTGTTCATATATATCCCAAGTATCAGAAAAAAAGATGTTCCCAGAAAAATAACTCATTTGCACTATGCTTTATTAAGCTGTTTCCATTTTTGCATGTAATTAAGCTATCCAAACATTATTCTACATCTCTGACAACAAAGGAAATATGTTCACTCTACTCCTTGACCCTTCAAACATATGTGTAGATTCCTCATTTACAAATTTCCATAATGGCGGATCCTAATTAGCACATCAATGCATTTAAAATTATTTCCACTACTTTTACTCAAACAGAAAATAGTTATGTTTCCCTGAAACACCAACAGACATCATAATTCGCAGTTATGTATTATATCAGGACCGGGTAATTAATTCTATTGATTAATCTGATTTCGCATGATTTTCGAACGATTCATTGTGCTTTGTATTTTATGCTAATTAGCCTACTTTAAAAAATTCAAAAAATTTAATACATTTTTTTGCCAACCTGGCTTGTATCTGGAAACACTTAAGTAATTTTTTTTTGATAAAAAACTGACATGTGTCAGTAATTACAAGGAAAGAAAATAGAAATTCTTGCATTTTTGTGGGAATTATTGTCTTCAAGTCAAATTTAATTAATATACGAATGAGATAATTAGCATAAACAAAATATATTTTAACACGTAAATGTTTAAGCTTTAATTTGACACCAATTTTGTGATTTTATGTTTATATTTGACAGCGATATTGACATTTTGCCGATCTTTGTGAGATTCGTGTATTTTTGATTGGTTGCCATGGAAACAGCTTAATAAAGCTTAGTGCAAATGAGTTATTTTTCTGGGAACATCTTTTTTTCTGATACTTGGGATAAATGAAATATTGTCGCGGGGGGGGGGGGTGGGGGGGTGCAAGGTAGGTCCCACTGGCCCCCGGCTGAGAAGGCCCAGTGGGATCTCAATGTTATGCGCAAGGTCTTATCTTGAATGTCATCACATTTTGTTGATAAAATGTAAATTTTTAATCGAAATACATCTTATGAAAAACCAAAACAACTGTTATATCGTAACAGATTTAATAGTCAAAAACTCTGTGATGGAAGTAGCTGTTCACTGGCTTGGACATTGCATCAATATTCTCATCAATCTTTCGTCCATCGATGCAGCAGCTGCTTTAACACCATTAGCAGCACAACCAGCAGTAGCAGTGGATAAAACAGAAGTGGAGTAACCACAAAAAACAGCCTGTCCTTGTGACATCGTATAATTGGACATTACAAAATATGCATTTTTTTTAGGAAGTAGATCTACTTCCACTGCATGAGAGTGACGACTCGTCCAGCATGTAACCAATGCCAAATAAACTACTTTGGCAGCACTGTAAGAGGATGTGAGCCAAGGGAGATGGAGGGAAGGGAGGGTGGGGAAAGACGGAGAGAGAAAGAGTGGAAGAGAGGGAGAGGGAGAGAGAGACAGACAGAGACCACCCACCATGATCTCACTGTAATCCGGTCTCCGAACCTCAGAGAGAGCAGCAATCCCGATGTCCAAACGCTTGAGCTCAGATGATAACAGAGACAGGTGATCATCCTCTCTTAGGGATAGGACATTCCAGGCACCCACCCGAAGGGACCGCCCAGGTTAACCCAAGGAGACCGCCGTCTGGTGGATGACACCTCAGCACCACCCCGACACACTTCTCACACAATCTGACCCGGGAATGTTACCCCGTGGTTTCCCTTTTATCAGTGCCCTCCTACGCACTAGATATGGATGGCCGTTGGCTCACAAGGAGCTCCTCCGCCCTTTGACAGGTTTTGTTTTTAATCCTGCTGGGTGTCCATATCCAAACACCCTCCTCACCAAAAAACCTGGTGGGGGAGACGGTTTAGTCACAGCCAACCCGACCATGGAACAGGTAAGTACAGGTTTACATGATACCTGGGAGCAAGTCACTGATCTGATCTGGCCTGACCTGACTGGCAAGATTCAGTGAGTGGGTCTCAGCAAAAGGTGAACGTGCTGTCTGTTTGTTCATTCTTCACCCTACAACCATGCCCTACAACTGGCAAGATTCAGTGAGTGGGTCTCAGCAAAAGGTGAACGTGCTGTCTGTTTGTTCATCCCCCTCCCCTCCCCCATCCCCTCAAAAAAAACCCCTTAAAATAAAGCATAAGAATAAAATAAAAGACAAATTCAAACAACAAAAAACTGCAAAATTATTTCATTATCTCAAATGTAATAATATATTTCTTTTGTAAGATTATATATGTGTGTACAACACCAGAGTGATATCTGTGCTTGCCCCATTGTTCTCATTTGTACACCTGCATCCCCACATCCCTTCCCTCAGTGAATTTAAGTTGATGACCTGTTTGATTAAATAAATTTACACAGTATAGATGTAGCACAGGCTTAAAGGGCCAAATGGCCTCTTGCATCCAATTCCTTGTGCTCCTGTCCACCAATGCAGATCAACATTAACCTTCGTGAGCAAGACTACGTCTTCATTCTGTGATATCATAGGGAATGGAAAATATCTTTAAAATACACGTGTTAAGAATAAGGACTTTTCTGTATGTTTACCCATTGTAAGGCAACTTCAAGGGAACGATCAGGGTACCGCTTATTTATTACATTCGCATGGAGAGAAGTTTGATGGATGTTTGCTTGTGTTTTAATTGGATGTTTACTTGTGTTTACACCAACAGGTGGGTAGTGACGTGCTGTGTTGGAGCAAGCACCACTTCAACATCCCTTAAATCCTTCCTCTCCACCACCTAAGAGGTTCTTGTGTACGTGTATCTGCCTGCATGTGTCGTAGTTAACATCATGTTGCTGCTTCTCCATGTTCATCGATAAGCTTTCACTGTGAACAATGAATGAGAAATTAATTAATAACCACAATTAAGTGCTAGTTTGTTTGGACGAGAAGAAGATGGTTTGATAAAGTTAGTCGTACTTGTAGTAGTAGATCTACTACTATTACTACTACTACTACTACTGCCACGACTACCACTACACTTTAACAGCCACAACTTTTCCCATAGTGTTCGGTTGGCCTGTGAACGTTTACCTGTGCAGATGTACAGGTTGTGATCAAACAGTTTGCTTTTTCAACGTGGAAAGTGAACCTGACGGAGATAAATTTTAGTTCATTCCATAAGGATCGCAACAAGTGTGTGTGTGTGTGTGTGTGTGTGTGTGTGTGTGTGTGTGTGTGTGTGTGTGTGTGTGTGTGTGTGTGTGTGTGTGTGTGTGTGTGTGTGTGTGTGTGTCCGTCCGAAGGCAAGGCAGAAAACACCATCTTGCAAATCTCTCTGTCAGGTTTAACTCTGTAACCAGTCTTCTTTGTCCAAGTCTTCTCCACCTCCTGAATTCTTTATTCCTCATCTTTACCCACGCATCCCTTGGTGTCCGTCTCTGTTTATTTTCTCCTTTGGCCATGCTGTTCGTGTTCCCCCATTTTCTTTCTGCTGTTCCTTTCGTCATGTTGCATCCTGATCCGTTCTGTGTTGTAGCCCTTCCACGAGCCTTGACTGTTCACAAAAAGAAGTCAGGGTGAATCTTTGTCAAGTTGTCTCTGATGTTTGCTGCCCCTCCACATTGTCCCTCATCTCAAATGGCTGTACTGCAGACTCTGCTTAACATGAGGTAAAATGTTTAAACTCTGTGTTTGCCTCCCAAATCTCAGATAACCAACCTTCCCCGTTCTGACTCCATCTTACCCGACATACCCACTGTCTACTGGAATTTGTAACCAGCTCACCTGAGAAGGTAGCTAGAGAACATTGTACTTTACGGTACTTCTACATATCGACGGTCCCCTGTGCCAGTGCGCATGCGCAGCCTGAGCCGGAGCCAGGGATGTTGTGGGCGTTTCAACCTGTTCAATACTTGTTTGATTATTGTCGTTCCACGCTAATAAAGTGGTCGAACAAATTGAACTCTGTTCTTATTTAGTAGCGAAAGATCTGTGTGGCTTTGACCTTGCTTCGGCAATGGGCCCAGATGGCATCAGTGCCCATCTTCTCAGATCCTGCTCTGCCATTCTTGCTTCTCCTTTGTCTCTCCTATCCAGTCTGTCCTCCTCTTTGCCCATCCAAGGCTGCCCTCATTCCTGGATTCCTGACATCCTCCACTCATGCAATCAATGTGTTTCCATCAATGGAACCCTCACGGGAGGCTATGGCTCCCCAAGGCAGTGTGTTGGGCTGTGCTGGACCCAGTCTTGTTCTTCATACATCTAAATGACCTCTCTTATGCTCTGGAAAACCCTCCCTTCCTATTTGCTGACACCACATTGTGTCATACAGTACCCCCATGCCACTGCAAAACAGACTGTACATGCACCACTCTGCAGATCTGGAATTGATTGGACTCTGGTCTGGTAAATGGAACATATTGTTGTGGATTCGTGCACAAACACTTGAAGTTTTTACAAGATTTGTAATTCTCTCAGAACCATTTTCATAATAATATATTACACACCGTTCCTTTGACTTGTATGTTATATGATTTGAAAGGAGAAGCGATTTTTGTTTAACTTTATTCACAGAATTTTTAAAAACTCAAAATTCACAACAATAAAAGTCATCAAGGTAGAATTTCCCGAGTTATAAAGGTAGATCTCGAATGCTGGGTCATCAAGGCACAACTCGTACGCTGGGTCTCAGCTGAAGGGAAGGTGATAAAACAAGTGAAAGACAATGTTGGAGTGCAAATGTGTTTGTACAGTGATGTAGTCACACACGATGTACAGTGATGAAGTCACACACGATGTACAGTGATGAAGTCACACACGATGTACAGTGATGAAGTCACACACGATGTACAGTGATGAAGTCACACACGATGTACAGTGATGAAGTCACATACGATGTACAGTGATGTAGTCACACACGATGTACAGTGATGAAGTCACACACGATGTACAGTGATGAAGTCACACACAATGTACAGTGATAGTCACACACAATGTACAGTGATAGTCACACACGATGTACAGTGATGTAGTCACACACGATGTACAGTGATGTAGTCACACACGATGTACAGTGATGTAGTCACACACGATGTACAGTGATGTAGTCACACACGATGTACAGTGATGTAGTCACACACGATGTATAGTGATAGTCACACACGATGTACAGTGATGTAGTCACACACGATGTACAGTGATGTAGTCACACACGATGTACAGTGATGTAGTCACACACGATGTACAGTGATGTAGTCACACACAATGTATAGTGATAGTCACACACAATGGACAGTGATAGTCACACACGATGTACAGTGATGTAGTCACACACGATGTACAGTGATGTAGTCACACACGATGTACAGTAATGTAGTCACACACGATGTATAGTGATAGTCACACACGATGTACAGTGATAGTCACACACGATGTACAGTGATAGTCACACATGATGTACAGTGATAGTCACACACGATGTACAGTGATGTAGTCACACACGATGTACAGTGATAGTCACACATGATGTACAGTGATGTAGTCACACACAATGTACAGTGATGTAGTCACACACGATGTACAGTGATAGTCACACACGATGTACAGTGATGTAGTCACACACGATGTACAGTGATAGTCACACATGATGTACAGTGATGTAGTCACACACGATGTACAGTGATGAAGTCACACACGATGTACAGTGATGAAGTCACACACGATGTACAGTGATGAAGTCACACACGATGTACAGTGATGTAGTCACACACGATGTTCAGTGATGAAGTCACACACGATGTACAGTGATGAAGTCACACACGATGTACAGTGATGTAGTCACACACAATGTACAGTGATAGTCACACACAATGTACAGTGATAGTCACACACGATGTACAGTGATGTAGTCACACACGATGTATAGTGATAGTCACACACAATGTACAGTGATAGTCACACATGATGTACAGTGATGTAGTCACACACGATGTACAGTGATATAGTCACACACGATGTACAGTGATGTAGTCACACACGATGTACAGTGATGTAGTCACACACGATGTATAGTGATAGTCACACACAATGTACAGTGATGTAGTCACACATGATGTACAGTGATGTAGTCACACACGATGTACAGTGATGTAGTCACACACGATGTACAGTGATGTAGCCACACACGATGTATAGTGATAGTCACACACGATGTACAGTGATGTAGCCACACACGATGTATAGTGATAGTCACACACGATGTACAGTGATAGTCACACACGATGTACAGTGATAGTCACACACGATGTACAGTGATAGTCACACACGATGTACAGTGATAGTCACACACGATGTACAGTGATAGTCACACACGATGTACAGTGATAGTCACACACGATGTACAGTGATAGTCACACACGATGTACAGTGATAGTCATGCAGTAAAGACCAAGGGTTAATTGCTGCAGTTCCCTTAGTGAGTGACATTGATTGTTCGAATCAGGGAGAGACCTTCACCTGCTCGATGTATTCATTGGAGTTTTTCGATCCCCATGGAGGATCTCTAAGTCTTATTCACGTTGTTGTTCTTTTGGACTCTTTTGTTTCACAGCCTCCAGTTTTCATCGAAACTTCCTGAAACTTGACATATACATGTAAAAATTCCCTGCGCAGACAGTAACCATCTCCGATTTTGAAAATTCCTCCGAGAAAAAAAAAGTTATGACGTCAAAATATCTCCGCTAATGGAAATCGCCTAAAAATTATCTCCGAAACTCGGCAAGTTTTTAAAATTCTGTTTGCGGAAATCAAACAGGGCATTAGCAGAGATGAATTACCACATATATGATACATCACTGTGACGTCATATCAATTTTTATGACGTCATTCCTATTTTTTGACATTTTTTTGTTTCACAACCCAGAGTTTTCATCGGATCTTCGTGAAACTTGCCATGTATATGCAGAAAGCCCACGCGCAGGCAATATTTGTTTGTCCTCAACACTTCTGAGGCACAGACAAAATGGGACATGATGCAGGTGAAGAACAGGTAGTTCAGACAAAGTTTGGAAATATTTTATTATCTTGCCAAAACGAAGTTTTTGCAAGATATGTTAGTCAGCTTGTATGTTTTTTTTTTTTTGTCTGTAATCACGTATAAAAAAATTCTGCAGAGCACAGTTATCATTGGAAATTTTTGTAACTTCTCATATCAGAGGCCTATAGAGGTCCCTTTCAGTGCACAAAATTTTGAAGGTCAAGGTCAAAGGTAAGGTCACTTTGTCACAAATCAGGGGAGTCGATGAAACCCTTATTTTTTGAGTAATTTTGATCGGATCGTCTTCAAACTTCATGAGAATATAGTTCATGGTCTGGCGCTCAGCTGATTAATTTTTGGTGGCGATTGGCCTTGACCTTCATATGTTTGTTTTTTTGTTGTTTTTTTTGTCTGTAATCACGTATAAATCACTCTGCAGAACACAGTTATCATTGGAAATTTTTGTAACTTCACATATCAGAGGCCTATAGAGGTCCCTTTCAGCGCATAAAATTTTGAAGGTCAAAGGTCAAGGTCACTTTGTCACAAATCAGGGGAGTCGACGAAACCCTTATTTTTTGAGTAATTTTAATCGAATCATCTCCAAACTTTATGAGAATATAGTTCATGGTCTGGCGCTCAGCTGATTAGTTTTTGGTGGCGATTGGCCTTGACCTTCATGGTTAGCGCCTGAGGTCAAACATATTTGACCTCAAGGTCAAATTTTCAAGTTTTAGGAACCATATCGTGTAACACCTCAAATTGAACACCTCGATGAGTTCTTTCTAGATATGTCAAGCTTGAGACATTATGACGTCATTTGGTGACGTTATTAGGCAAACGCATATTTTTCATGGTTACTCTGTAGAACGATTCTCATCGGAATCTCTCATAGGCAGATATTCCTCAAGGAGTCGCTCCTGGTGGATAGCAGCTCTGTTCACCTCAGTGTGACCTTAAAGAAGTCACACGTGGTCACCTTTTGGCAAGATACGGGTCACCCTGCGGGTCACATTGGTTTATTTTATTTTTTGTTCATTGTCGAGGCTCGTATGAGAGCCAACAAACAATGCACAGCAAGGGGGGGATAAGACAAGAGGGGCAGGAGAGGGAGGACAAAACAGTGGGGAACAGAGACATTAGGAGATCTGTGGAAGGGAGGGGGATTGGGTGGGGGAACATGGGGTATACAAGATGGATATTACAGGGACTTTCAGGAAGGAAAGCAGGGAATTTGAAGGAGGTGGGTTTGGGATGGATTAACGGGGGTGGAAAAGATCGAAGTTTTGGATGGGGGACGATAAGAGGTGGTGGTGAACAGCTGTTTTGAAGGCCTGGAGGGAAGAATGGGATTGAATAGAGTGTGGGAGTTTATTCCAAAGGCGGGAAAAAGAGGAATGAAAGAGTTAAGGTGAGCAGTGATTCGTGATTTTGGTGGTTTTACCAGAAGGGGGCTGCTGGCGATCGTTGAGCGCCCTGCACAAATGTGGGGGGGGGGCATATCGCAGTCAGAGCAAGGGGAGGGGGGGCGAGACTGGAGAGGAGACGGTAGAAGACAGAAAGACCACTGACCTGCCTGCGGCGAGAGAGTGAGAGGGCCAAAGACTCAGTCTCATCTCAGGAGATAAATAATAATATAAATTGGAATTTGGATAAGATAAGATAAATTGGGATTCGATAAATTGGAATAATTTTTGATGTAAGACAAGAATCTTTGCAACTTACATTCCAACTGGTACGATGGTTTCAACTGAGCTGGAAGGAGCACATCTTCTGAGGGGCCTTTGGAAAAAACACAACAGAAGTATATAAGATGAAACACATTGATATCATCAGTTTGATAACTTGTTCAGAAAGGGCCACAGAAGGAAATGCATGGATGGAGCAGGTAATCGTTGAAAAGGTGAATCAGGTGATCTCATCCAATCGGAGGCAGGTAAAGTTCTTGTTATATATTTTGTGTGGAGATGACCATGTCTATAAGTTACCTTCCTACAAAAATTATAATTGCAATTATCTCCACAATTAATGATATTCTTCTTCATCGAAGGAAGTGTTAACAGCAATGTCTGTGAAAGACAAAGTGCCAAAATTTATTTCAACTTCATGTTTTGATCTTGGGGTGAGCTGTGTTTTCACTCGGTGTGTTCATCCGACCTGTCAACAGGTGTTGAAAAGTGCTTACCTGTTGAAGGTCTTGCATCGCATATGGCTTCTGCTGTTGCTGCCAGTCGTCATGGTGAGGTTTCCGTTCAGGAGGCAGTCAATGAGCAACGTAAGTTGGTGATTAATTGCTTTTCGTCAACAATGAGACCCCACCATGGTTTTCTGAAGCTTTGGTGTCTTCACTCCAAAAGTTTAGGTTCGTGTTCTGATGAAATGTAAAATGTCCATCAGGAGTGAAATTCCCGATCCTTGACTGGAGTTTCCAAAAAAGGTTTCGGTTATGGCTCCGATGTCATCTCAGGTTCAATCACTTGTTTGGAAGAGACCCTGTGTTGATGGAAATTGTTTTCAATAGAATATACTGTCTTTCTTTTATAGTGTAGAGCATGAGGAGACTGTATCATGTGAGATGGGACATGAGGAGGGACGGTGGTGATCTTTGGAGATGAGGCGGGATGGTCCTCATCTACGGAGATGAGGGTTGTCCTTGGGCTTCTTCAGGAGGATGACTTTGTCTCCTCTGATGGTGTATTGCCCGTTTGGATCACTTTCTCTCTTTTTGTCAAGCTCACTCAGCAGCAACTCTTGTTTTTCTCTTTGGAGCTGAGTGTAGTCTGGAGTGATGAATATATTTCTTGTCCACAGAGAGGGATCATTCAAATTCCGGATCTTCTTATTATTCGTAAGAACCTGATTCCTGTCAGACTCGCATCTGAAAACAACTTTTATGGGTCTGAAGCTGTTCTCAACATAGCGTCCAATGCGGAAAGTCCGTTCAGGCTCGATGTCCAGGTTCATGGCTTTGATTAATTTTGCCACAGCCTCCGTATCATGTTCACCTTTTCCCTCCTTCACTCCACGAAACATGAGGTTGTTTTTGCGCCTTTCAATTTCCGCTCCTTCGTCCTTGAGAAACTCAGATTGAGAAGAATGTTGTGGCTCCCGTTTGGGTGGCAGCCGATGAACATCGTGCTGTTTCTGCTGACGTAACCTGACTTCACGTTGAGGCTTCGGTTGTTTTTTGAGGACATCACTGTACAGTTGTTGCTGCTGCAGCTCATCGTCACTGTGAGGGTTCGGTTCAGTCGGCGGCAGCAAGCCAACATTGCCCTCTTTCTGCTGTTGCTGCTGCAGCTCGTCATTCATTCCAAGCATTTCTTCCTCGTTTTTCTCGGCATGCTTTCCTGTATTTTTTACTTCGGTCTCTATTTCCAAGACCTCCTTCTCCCTTCCCTCCACATTATTTTTTCTGTCCCTCATCTCTTTCTCTCTTACCGTTAACATGAACTCTTTCAGTTTCCATTTAACTTCACATTGTTTTCGTTCTTCCTTGTGTTCTCTCGCTCGAACACGAATCTCTTCCTCGTTTTTCTCAGGAAGCTTTCCTGTATCTTTGACTTTGGTCTCTCTTTCCAAGACCTCCTTCTCCCTTCCCTCCACATTATTTTTTCTGTCCCTCATCTCTTTCTCTCTTACCGTTAACATGAACTCTTTCAGTTCCCATTTAATTTCACATTGTTTTCGTTCTTCCTGGTGTTCTCTCGCTCGAACACGAATCTCTTCCTCCAATTTACGCAACCTGCACTCTCCATCGTTGAGCTCCTCTCCTTTTTCGTGCATACGAATCTGCCGTTGATATATCTCCTCGTCTTTCCCATTCATTAATGCTTCAAACGCACTTTGTCGCTCCAGCTCCTCTTCTTTACTTGTCTGCAGGTGTTGCTCCTGCTGCTGCACACGTTTCTTCCAGTTCTGAATCTCGAACATTCTATTTTCCACAAACAGCATTTTCTGGTTAAGTTCTTTATTTTTGCGTTTGATCCACATTCGGACTTGGAATTGGTCTTTGGTTCGTGCGGATTCTTCTTTCTTTCTCATCCTGAGCTTTTCTTCATTTTTCCTCTGTTCTTCCTCATTTTTCCTCTCCTGTTCATTTATCTTTCTCTGTTCTTTTTCATTTTTCTGCCTCTGCTGTTCCTCCTCTCCTTTCTTCCGGTCCTTTTCCTCCTTTTGCCATAACTCTTTTTCCAGTTTCCATTGCACGTCCTTTTCCATCAACTCATGTTGCATTTCCTGCACAAACTTCTCTCTTTGTACAAGATTTCTTTCATTTTCGACCAACCGAGCCTCATATTCCTGAAGCTTTTCTTCCTCTGCTCGTAAAACCTTTTCTTTCTCTTTTTGATATTCTTCCTCCTCTTGTTCATCATCACCAAAGTTCTGTTTTGCTGTGAACTCCATTTTGTCAGTAATTTCCAGAACCTCCTTTCCCTCTGCTTTCTGAATCTCAAGGTGTTCGGTTTCCTGAACCTCCGTGACCAACGGTGGATTAAGTTTCGATTCATTTTTCCGTTTCACTTTGCATCGACATCGTAAACTGCAACAAAACAAACAAACATTCTCAGTTCAAGCTTAAATGAAGTTTTACATCACATGAAAAGTATTGAACACATGGTTTTGTAAAACATAAGCAAACATGTTCCACGAGTGTTACAATTCTGGAGGATACGGAATATGGAGCATGCAGATGTAACTTAAACAATGTCCGTAGGAACGGTGTGGAACGATGAATCGCACTTGATTATTTGAAGAATCTCATGTAATGGTCGAGGATGTTATCAACTTTTGCATTTGTTTTTGCTGAAGAAGGATATTGTGACTTTTTTGTAAATCAAGCCTAACTTTGCTGGAATTCCATTGGTAACATTTTGTCTTGACGTCATTTGGTGGCCATCTTGGGTTTTTAAAATAGCCGCCATTTCAGAAGTATTTTTTCCCACAACTTTGACATTAACCAACAAACTATTCCTTGGAAATCAACACTTAGTAGGTGGAGTTCTAGTTTATATTGACAAGAAATGTTAAATGAGTAACCTTCAAGAGTCTTCCTTAAAACATCATTGTCAGTTTGTGTGAACGTAAAATCCAGAGGTTTCAACTTGTGTCACATTCGTGGAACATCATTCATATCATCACGTGCTGTGTATAAAGAAATTAAATTACATCACTTATACTTCATAGACGAAGATAATGGTAAATGGACTTTTAAAAATATTCACCATGGATCAAATTATCAAAGAAAGAGCTGGAAGAAAAACTGTCACTCAGTAAATATAAAGAGCAATGAGGAAACTGTGTTAAAATTTAACAAAATACGGAGGCAACAAGGAACAAGCATTTGGTGAATTGCGAAATGTACTGTTTACACATTCAATAACAAAATCAATCTGAATATCAAGGAAATCATCACGTGGAATCTATCCATGTCTGGTTATCTTTCATTGTTTCAGATAGATTGTTCTTACAAAAACAAAAAGCTCGTTGTTCTTTCACTTGAATAATCATCAACTTCTCATGTTTCACATTATGTTATGGGAAACATGATGGCATCTCCCAAAGAGCTCCCGTTCAACAAACCAACAACAGAATTAAACTCTGCTTGTATTGCCAGACAGATACTGGTGAAAAGCTTGTTGATACTTAAAACAGAAAGAACCTTCAAGGAATCAGCATTTGAAACTTTTCTAAAGTCTGTACAGAAAATGGCAGAATATTACAATCCAGAATTTGTGTGAGTTGGACAAAAGCTGATCGGAATTACAGCAGACAAACTTAAAGCGAAGAAAGCCACTTTACACAGAGATTGACATTAAAAAAAAACTGAGTCCCTGGATAAAACAGTCACCTGGATGAAACAGAGTCACCTGGATAAAACAGTCACCTTTATAAAACCGAGTCATCTGGATAAAACCGAGTCACCTGGATGGAGATGAAAGAAGAAGCACACTTGCTGTTGCTTCACAAGACACAACTTTACTGACAAAGAGAACGACTCAGTGCTTCAGAATCCATTAAGCATACTCGTTTCAGCCACACAGTGTTTGTCAAATCAAAATGTGTATTTTGTCAACGAATCACAGATGAGGAAGAGCCAAAAGTACATGAAAAATTCCAGAAGGGCCAATTCCTGGTAACATGGGAGAAAAACAATCCAATAAATTGTAAACAGCAGTGGATATGATCCCTGGAAAGTTGGGCTTGCCGACGTGCTGTCTTCTGGAGATTCACTGTCTCGTGACGTTTTGAACCACTGCACGTCCTGCTTCACAAAAAACTGGGAAAAGTACATTCAGCGTCCATGTTATGAAGCGAAAACACTTGAAAACAGGGTACCAATCAACCAGCCTACAGTGAGTGTTGCATTTATTGCCACAGACTGAGAGTTATTCAGTGTTCTGCAAGACCAAGTTGATGAGGGGCAGTTTCTCGACATTGCTGAACTGCAGAAGTGCAGATTTTTCATGAATTTCAAGACAGACTTTGCTGAAACTTTCACAGGTTTTTTTTGACACACCGGTTACTGGATACATAACTATAATTACAAACAGCTTACCAAAGCGAAGGCTTAACGAAGTTATACTCGACCTGTAAATGACCAATGAGGTATTTACACCAAATTTAACTTTGATTAATAAACCAAAAGTGGGTTTGTTCATGGCAGCCATTTTGAAATCCAAGATGGCCCCATCACATTGGATGAACAAACATATTACCAATGGATTTTGGACACCTTGTCATCCCCTCCAGCAATTAAACAACACATTCCATATTTAGCAAAAAAAAATTCTTGTCCTTATAATCCAACATAACATCGTACACAATAAACTCTCCACAAATATCTGAGCGATCTTGTTCTCTCGTGGATGAAAGTATGATAGATATTGATGAATAAGTCACTTGTGTTCTTTACCAGTGAATGCAGAGCTTTCTTTTGGGGCTCCCCTTGTTGTTGAACCAACATGACGGATCAAATGTGATTACAACATAAAATAAAAGGATGGAAATCACGATGAACGCGACGTCGCGAACCACAGACATCCCTCCATCCTCAACAGCATCATTCTGGAAAACCTGTGGAAACGGACAAGGGTAGGGGTAGAAGGAATGTTTGTTTCATTTAAAATTAAACTAAACAATGTTTTCACAATTATTTTACAAAATCCAAAAGTTCATCACAAAATAAGAACAACATGATCTTGAATTTTTTTTGAAATACAAACACAATGGCTCATAGGATGTACGAGAGTTTATCGTTTGTACGACACTGGCCGAGTGCAGGTTTGCAAGAGGATTTGGGAAGTAATTTGTGAATTTAGGAAGTAATTCCGTGAAGATTCCGTGAAGGAGCTTTTGGCTTGAAAGGAAAAATTCCAAAAGTTTGCTTGGTGGGGAAAGTTAACCTGCAGGTTCCAACCAAAGATAAACTCTCTTGTTCCTCATCACATCATCACAGTAACGAGGAATCGCAACGACGGCTTATAGGTCAGACAAGGAAGATTAAACATGGGATTTGAACCATGTACCAACACTCAATGGCTTACTCCTTTTTAAAGGTTACTCCGGGACTCTTTGATTTCTATTTTTTTTTTAAGTACTGTTAGACAAGATAGCCGACTTAAGAGGAATTTAAAATGGCAAATCAGTGGGACCTGATGAGATAACTGTGGAAGTATACACCTGCCTTGGTGAATATGGGGTTCAGGTGTTGAATAAACTGTTGAATTGGGTGATGATGAGAGAGGAGATTCCAAGGGCGTGGAGGGAAAACATTCTGGGATCATTATTTAATATTACACTTGGTAGATGTACGTATTTTAGATTGGAAAATACCACTCGTCGCTTCACTAATTGGAATACATGTAGTGAGAGGGAGCATAGGGGGACAAAATTGGGGAACAGAGGGGGAGGGGGAACAAGGAGGGATGTGGAAGCGAGGAGGGAGGGAGAGATGGAGAGGGGTATAGGAGTGGCTGCACTGTATTAGGAGGGGGAGGAATGTGGATGGGACAAAGAAAGAGACAGAGAGAGGGATGGGGAGGTCGGAGAGTCAGAAGAGAGAATATGTTGTGCTTTTGAACAACACAGACACACACACGCACGCTTAGCTGATATCGCCATGTTTTTGGTAATCAGCTGATTGGAGTTGGTGTGATTCCCGACTGCAGTACGTACTGCATCCACTACAAATATCTTGAGCGGCTTTCAACTTTGTTTTGGGGGAATTTAAATAAACAATTTATAAAAACAACGATGCATGATCGATGTTTCAAGATGATGAACGTACTTGTGTTATTATAAAAAGTAAAGTCGTCAACATGGATGTAAATCTGTGTATTCACATTGTATTCCCATTGCTGACACGTGATGTTTCCTATCACGGATCACTTGGTGAATTGAAGTTAAACTAGAACTTTGATCGGTGTTCCACGGGATGGAGCATCATGCTCTGAATGGTCCAACTTGTTAAAGCAACAAACCCCTCACTCACCCACCAACACCCCCATTTCAAATCCTCCGTACGGGCCTGATTTACCAATTACAAATAATGTGACACCGATTCGTGTTGTGTACCTTCCCCGAGTACAATACGTTGTTATTTCTCACAATCCCCCCTTACCTGCTGTGATGGACGGGACTCTCCACTTCCGAGGACGGTAAGCACAAACAGCGCGAAGGGAAACAACATGGCTGGTGCACGGCTATCCACGAACTGAAGATTAAACGATACTGCTCTGTCTTAAGAGTTTCCTGTTGTTGGAATGCTCATTGTGACGTCACAATGGACTGTGGCCACGCCCCCTTTCCCTTATTTACATTGCTTCTCAACGTTCAGACCACCTCGACTCTATTATCTATCCTTTGATAATAACCCACAAAACAGACATGATGTGTCTTTTCTCTGATTTGCGATTTATAAAGAAGAAAATTTTGCGATAAAATTTGAAATATTCTCCATCTTCAAACTTATCCGTGACGTCACACCCAGAAGTAGACGGCGATATTTGTTTCACATTGAATGTGGGTTACACAATGGGACGATTTAACTCAAACGTCAAATTATTTTCGATTTTTCACAGAAATTCTGAGTCGATGAGTCCTTGGTGCTTGTACAGCAATACAAACCGATATTGTTTCATGCTACACCAATTAAATGGTGGAAACACCCGAAGTTTGCCAGAAATTGGACGAGGATTGTTCGAAATACCTAAGTCTGGATCGGGCCTAAAAATGTTCACTTTTGAGCTCAGAACATGTTGTAGAGAGTTGTTATGAAACAACAGAAATGGTTCGATCTTGTGGTTATCCACCACGAATGAGAGAGGATTCCATCCACATAATTAGGCAGAAGAAACAGCCGTCGCTCAAAACCGTAACACCATCTCTACCCAGCTACCAGCATAGGTACACAGCCGACCACTCCCCTCCACCGTCCCCCACAATCCTCCATCAACCATCTCCCCCACTATACCTACCAATATCACACACCCCCCTTCTCTCAACCATCCCTTTACAATCCCCCATCAATCATCTCCCCCACAGTACCCACCACCACCCCACCTCTCCCCTCCACTGGGTGGGACATCGATACAGCACAGACACATACACGACATGGCACGGCCTCAGACACAAAGTGTCCCAGTAAAAATTGAAACGGGACAATCCCGTAACATACAGGTCACCTGGTAAACCTGTGATGGTGGGACAAAACAGTCGTCATCCATTTTGTCAATGGTGTCCATGCTATGTCATGTCCATGTCGTGTCCGTGCCTCTGTCGTGTCCATGCCGTGTCCATGCCATGTCTGTGCCTGTGCCTCTGCCATGTCCGTGTCCGTGCCGTGTCCGTGCCTGTGCCGTGTCCGTGTCCGTGCCATGTTTCCGCTGGAGTAGTACATTAAACTGATTTATCAATGAATACAAGATCCCTTACAAACCATCAATTTAAATAGAAAAACAAAACCCATCAAGGTGGAGTGAACACGTGACCGGCCGGTGTTTCCATCTTCACTAAGACCTCCAATGTTTCCATTTTCACCAACACCTCCATTGTCTCCATCTTCACCAATGCCTCCATTGTCTCCATCTTCACCAACACCTCCATTGTCTCCATCTTCACCAACACCTCCATTGTCTCCATCTTCACCAACACCTCCATTGTCTCCATCTTCACCAACACCGCCAATGTTTCCATCTTCACCAACACCTCCAATGTCTCCATCTTCACCAACACCTCCATTGTTTCCATCTTCACCAACACCTCCAATGTCTCCATCTTCACCAACACCTCCATTGTTTCCATCTTCACCAACACCCCCATTGCCTCCATCTTCACCAACGCCTCCATTGCCTCCATCTTCACCAATGCTTCCATTGTCTCCATCTTCACCAACACCTCCATTGTCTCCATCTTCACCAACACCTCCATTGTCTCTATCTTCACCAACACCTCCAATGTTTCCATCTTCACCAACACCTCCAATGTCTCCATCTTCACCAACACCTCCATTGTTTCCATCTTCACTAACACCTTCATTGTTTCCATATTCACCAACACCTCCAATGTCTCCATCTTCACCAACACCTCCATTGTTTCCATCTTCATCAACACCTCCATTTTCTCCATCTTCACCAACGCCTCCATTGCCTTCATCTTCACCAACGCCTCCATTGTCTCCATCTTCATCAACACCTCCATTTTCTCCATCTTCACCAACACCTCCATTGTCTCCATCTTCACCAACACCTCCAATGTCTCCATCTTCACCAACACCTCCAATGTTTCCATCTTCACTAACACCTCCAAAGTCTCCATCTTCACCAACACCTCCATTGTCTCCATCTTCACCAACACCTCCATTGTCTCCATCTTCACCAACGCCTCCATTGTTTCCATCTTCACCAACACCTCCATTGTTTCCATCTTCACCAACACCTCCAATGTCTCCATCTTCACCAACACCTCCATTGTCTCCATCTTCACCAACACCTCCATTGTTTCCATCTTCACCAACACCTCCATTGTTTCCATCTTCACCAACACCTCCAATGTCTCCATCTTCACCAACACCTTCATTGTCTCCATCTTCATCTGATTCACTCACATAAGGCTCCAAACGATTCGGCTCCACAATTCCCCCCCCCCCCAAATCGTTCCCATCACTAATTTTATCTCCAATAGTTTATTCAAAATCCCACTGATCAGGTTCAACATATTGAGAACCTTCAGAGTTGCTGATGACGGTGGAATCAGGATCGGAATCAAAGCTCGAAATACACTGTTTCTCCATGTAAACCACCATTTGGATCAAGTTTCCAAACAAAGATAAACTCTCTTGTTCCTCATCACATCCTTACGGTAAAGAGGAATCCCAACGACGAAATAAAGGTCAGACGAAGAAGATGGAATATGGGATTTCAACTGTGTACCGACACTTACTGGTCTACTCCTCTTTGAAGGCTCCTCCTGGAATCTTTGATTTCTATTTTAATAAGTACCGTTCAGCAAGATAGCCGACTTAAAGGATTTTAAAATGGTGAATCAGTGGGACCTGATGAGATACCTGTGGAAGTACATACACCTGCCTCGATGAATATCTGATTCAGGTGTTGAATAAACTCTTGAACTGGGTGATGATGAGAGAGGAGATTCCAAGGACGTGGAGGGAAAACTTTCTGGGATCATAATTTAATATTCCACTTGGTAGATGTATCTATTTTAGATTGGCAAATACCATCCCTCGCTTCACTGATGGGAACACGGGGAGAAGGGAGAAAAAGAGGGGGGAGAGTGAGGAGGTGGAGGGGGAAAGAAAGACAAAGTGGGGGTGTGGGAGCAAGGGAGAGTGAGGAGGAGTGGGGATAGTGAGGAGGGGAGGGGGAACGAGGGAGAGTGAGGAGTTGGGGAGGGGGGAAGGGAAGACAGTGGGAGGTGAAAGGAAGGGAAGGCAGATGTCACTTTAATTACGATTCATAATTTGTCATCAAAATGATTCTGCAAAGAAGAACTGAAGATGGAAACAATATAATGTCTGAAATCCATTTTCTACAGGTCATACAAAAATACTGCCTGAAGACAAATACTGCCCAGACACATCTAGAGACAAACACCACCCAAATGCGTTCAAGGACAAACTCCTGTCTGGACATTAACACCACCTGGACAAGTCTGGAGACAAACAGTGCCTAGAAACGTCCGGAAACAAACAACACTGCTGATATCTGTCCGGAGGCAAACAACACCGCTGAGATTTGTCCGGAGGCAAACAACACCGCCTAGATCCGTCCGGAGACAAACAACACTGCCTAGATCCGTCCGGAGGCAAACAACAACGCCTAGATCCGTCCGGAGACAAACAACACTGCCGAGATTTGTCCGGAGGCAAACAACACCGCCTAGATCCATCCGGAGGCAAACAACACTGCCGAGATTTGTCCGGAGGCAAACAACACCGCCTAGATCCATCCGGAGGCAAACAACACCGCCTAGATCCGTCCGGAGACAAACAACACCGCCTAGATCCGTCCGGAGACAAACAACACCGCCTAGATCCGTCCGGAGACAAACAACACTGCCTAGATCCGTCCGGAGACAAACAACACCGCCTAGATCCGTCCGGAGACAAACAACACCGCCTAGATCCGTCCGGAGACAAACAACACCGCCTAGATCCGTCCGGAGACAAACAACACCGCCTAGATCCGTCCGGAGACAAACAACACCGCCGAGTTCTGTCCGGAGACAAACAACACTGCCTAGATCCGTCCGGAGACAAACAACACCGCCTAGTTCCGTCCGGAGACAAACAACACCGCCTAGATCCGTCCGGAGACAAACAACACCGCCGAGTTCTGTCCGGAGACAAACAACACTGCCTAGATCCGTCCGGAGACAAACAACACCGCCGAGTTCTGTCCGGAGACAAACAACACTGCCTAGATCCGTCCGGAGACAAACAACACCGCCTAGATCCGTCCGGAGACAAACAACACCGCCGAGTTCTGTCCGGAGACAAACAACACTGCCTCGATCCCTCCTGAGACAAACAACACCGCCTGGACAGTTATGTTTTCACCCCTTTCTGTTTGTTTGTGTGCACGATATCTCAAAAAGTTGTGCACGGATTCGGATGAAACTTGGTGGACAGGTTGGGTGTGTGATAAGGTAGAATTGATTCGATTTTGGTGAAGATCCTAATCCGGATCTGGATACGAGAGTTATTTAGTTTTTCCGTGATTCTTCACCATTGAGAGAGAGGGTTAAACACGATGTAGTTCTGCATTCCATGATATTTCAAACATGTATTGATTGGGCCCGATATGTTCTCGTGGATCAGGTATTACGTGGTGGAGGTATGCACTCCACCGAGCACCCGTCTCGTTTAATAATGTATTTATATAAATATCTCGTTAATAATATTTTTTATTATTCTTATTGTATTTCACTAATTATATTTGGTGTCGTTTTATGATCTTAAATGACATTTTTATGATCTTTTATGATGTCGTTTCAATCTGCTAACTCGAGCTTCCTGTATTAGTAAATGTCTGACTCGTTTTAATCTATTGATAAGTTCAGTGTTGTGTTTGTAAATATCTGACTCGTTGTTTTAATCTATTGATAAGTTCAGTGCTGTGGTAGAAAATGTCTCACTAGTTGTTTTAATCGATTGATCAGTTTAGTGCCGTGTGTGGTTGCTCTCACAGTCCTAATTATTTCACCTGTATCTGAACCAGAGAATAACTTTTTAGGAATGTTTCTGTCTTGGAGAGGTATTTGGACAATGTGGAATGGAGAATCATCGCGTTTATCATTAATAATTTGGTGTGAAATTTATTATTATTAATAACGATTTGTAACTCTAAAATAGTAAATGAAGTGGGAGTTTGGTTTTCCTATTTAAATTTGAGTTATTTTAGAAGTTTACCATTATGAAGCCGATCAAGTACAAACCCATCATTACCTTCTGGTAAATCATCTAAAGATGTTTCCACACCTTTGTGCAGGTGTTAGTTCATTCCTGCACATGTTCTGGACCCAATCAGACTCGAACATGTGCAAGAACCAAATTTACAAATAAAGGGTCTGGATCTGAGCCCATGGCTATCCCCACGGTCTGTTGGAGTATCTTCTTGCCAAACTTAAACAAACTTGTTTTTGAGAAATCCAACACTTTCTTTAAGTTTATTTTTTGAAAAACTACATGAACATTGATTTTCCTTTATCGACCAGTTTGATCTTTTTTGATTGAATTTAATGTTTCCTTTATTACTTCCTCTAAATGTTTTATCTCCCGCTCTGTCCAGTTAGGTTACGAGCTTGTCATGTGGAATGTTTGTGAGTAATGTGGAAAAAAAAACATCAAACAGCATGGCTCCACACACACACACACACACACACACACACACACACACACACACACACACACACACACACACACACACACACACACACACACACACACACACACACACACACACACACACACACACACACACACACACTTGATCCATGGATGTAAATCTGTGTATTCACATTGTATTCCCATTGCTGACACGTGATGTTTCTTGTCACGAATCACTTGGTGAATTGAACTTAAACTCGAACTTTGATCGGTGTTCCACGGGAAGGAGCATCATGCTCTGAATGGTCCAACTTGTTAAAGCAACAAATCCCTCACTCACCCACCAACCCCCCCTAACCCCCCTCCCCAAGTTTTAAATCCTCTGTACGGGCCTGATTTGCCAGTTACAAAGAATGTGACACCGATTCGTGTTGTGTACCTTCCCCGAGTACAATACGTTGTTGTTTCTCACAATCCCCCCTTACCTGCTGTGATGGACGGGACACTCCACTTCCGAGGACGGTGAGCACGAACAACGCGATAGGAAACATGTTTGGCGCACGGCTCTCCACGAACTGAAGGTTTAACGACACTGTTCTGTCTTTAGAGTTCTCTATGATTGCACTTCTTATTATGACGTCACAATCAACTGTGGTCACGTCCCCTTCCCTCGTCTATATTGATATCTGCAGAGAGAGGAGGGAGGGGGGGGGAGAGAGAGAGAGAGAGAGAGAGAGAGAGAGAGAGAGAGAGAGAGAGAGAGAGAGAGAGAGAGAGAGAGAGAGAGAGAGAGAGAGAGAGAGAGAGAGAGAGAGAGAGAGAGAGAGAGAGAGAGAGAGAGAGAGAGAGAGAGAGAGAGAGAGAGAGAGAGAGAGAGAGAGAGAGAGAGAGAGAGAGAGAGAGAACGAGAGAGAACGAGAGAGAACGAGAGAGAACGAGAGAGAACGAGAGAGAACGAGAGAGAACGAGAACTGAGACTGAGACTTTCAACTCCTTTCATTATAAAACTACAAAAACAAAAGAGTAAACCAAAAACATGTTTCAAAGAGAAATCAACAAAGTCATAGAAACATCAAAAAGCCAATCCAAACCAAGGAAATTTCAAAGACACAAGTAAAGGAAAACTACACGTAAATTTCTAAGACATTTTCATTTACGTTGCACATCTTGCCAACACACCAAGTTTCAGCAAAAGTATTAATATTTGCATTATTTCTGTGATAAATGAATTCTACTTTCAAACGAGTTGAAACCAGGGATTGAAAATGCAAAATCACGTTACATTGCTCAAAGGGTTTGCCTTTCATTTTGGCTTTCCTCGATAGGTAGATCACTAATTTAGCCTCTGATAGGACATAGTTCAAAAACATTAACAACTTTTCATTTACTGAATTGACTCTGAGGCCAAAAATAAAAAGCCGGAGTGAAAAGGGGACATTTACCCGATGAAATATATTGTTCAATAAAAGAAAGAGGGGACACAATTGTACACAATCAATATATCCATGGAACAAATCTTCAGTAATATTACAAAAAGGACAAAGCGCTGATACAGCAACATCAATTCGGTTAACAAAAGTGTTTGTTGGCAGTGACCAGTGAGCAAGTCTCCACTGCAGGTCACCTGACCTTTTTGTTATTGGTGTGCAATACATCGATTGATTCCCATGCAGGTTCAGAAGGGGTGGCATGCGGCAAAAGCGTTTTCCATCTCCCACTGCAGAGGTATTTATATTAATAACAGAAAGACAGAAACGATAAATGGATTTACTGTCGAGATTACTGCATCCACAGGAGCCAATATGACTAGAGACGGAGTAGAACTAGTGAATTTGACAATTAAGTTAGGAAATGAAGGCTTATGGGGTATTCATTTGACCTCAGTATTCCACTGCAACCCAAGTTTAAAGGATGTACGGATGACATATACAAGTACTTTACCTACAGCTCTAATTGACTTGGTGTCAGTGATTTCAGCAATTGCTTTAACAGATTTCCAGCAATAATTGGACGAGTCACGAAGATTTCAAACATTTTTGATACCAGCTGAAATGAAGTTTTGTGAAAAGCAATGGCTTTTGGGAACATTGGCAAAGAGTGGGTTGAGGAATAGAGGTTCTCCCACAAACATTTTGATGTCATGCAAATCCCTCTGGCGGGTCACCACTACTGCTTGCCAAGCATTCAACAGACTCTGGTAGAACAGAGGAAGGTGAGACGTGTCAATCTCTTTTGATTCAATGAAGAACAACTCAAGGCCGTAGCCGAGCAATCCAGCTTGTCTCAATATTCGTTGTGCTACGGGGCGCCTGGGCAGTTTTTCCACATTGATCACTCGTTGTATCGACTTCAGCCGAAAGGCCAACATAAGATACTTTACATCAATGAGCCCTTGGCCACCATCAGACAAGGAGTGACAGAGTTAGTCTGACCACAACCAATGATGACCATTCCAAAAGAAGTTTACCAGTGTCTGTTGAATCTCTTTAAGCAAGACATCTGGTGGCTGTAAACAGATGAATTTGTGCCACAAGACAGAGGTAACTAAGGTATAAATAATTAGTATACGACCTCTGAAAGACATTTGTGGAAGGAACCTTTTCCATTTGTTAAGACGTTTGGTTACGTGATCTACCACTCCTTCCCAGTTAATAAGGGAGTACTGAAAAGGGCCAAGATAAACACCTAAGTATTTCACCCCCTCTCATCCACCTTCGATAGTTTGAAAGAGACGGGTGGTGGTGGTGGCGGTGGTGGCGCTCAGGGAAGCCCACCGGATGTACAGTGAGCTGAGGACACCCACAGAGCTTTACTCTTTTGCCAATTACACTGCAAACGTGAAGCAAGATGAAACCTTCGTAAAGATCCGAGAAGAGTAGTTAGATCCTGATCATTCTTAATTATTATACAGACATCATCAACATCAACAACAGCTTTGGTATTTCTAATAATCCACTTTGCAGTCTGCATGAAGGAAAGCAAGTCAGGAAAATGTTTATGAATGATAACATTCCGCTGCCTAAACGTCTCATTTAGAAAAGATACAATAACCTGGGAGGGATATCTGTAAATGATCAGATGATGACTGTGACAGATCAGTCACCAAACTGTCATCATCTGAAGGAGACAGCCCAGATAACCTTCCACTAGGTTCATCAATATCACCCTGGATCTTCACTAACTCCTTTACAGACACGTTTAAGAGGGGGGTACTGAGGGATGCACAGTGGTACTTTGTGAGCCCTGTTTTACACTTTCATCAACATAAGATGGGGCCTCAAATCCACCATCTTGTACAACTACATCGAGCACTTCTATCGGGTGCTCACAGACACATCCTTCAGCAACACCAAGAGACACTTTACTGCTCTCTGAAGGGCCCGGACCACACTGTACACTTTGAAGTACATTTTCGTTATCGGAAACCATTCCACATCCTTTTTTTCACTACCATGAGGTTTCTCAGTTGACGGAACAACCGTGTCCAGTACGACTACCTTGGGAGTGCTAGTGGGGTCACAGGAGCAGACGCTCAAGGTTTTTTTGACACGTTCACAAAATCATCCTCACCGTCCTCACTATGTAAGGGATCAGTATTAGCGGGAACGTTGGATTCACTGGGCATCAATCACCTCCTCCATCATACGAGGTTGTGGGTCGTTAACTGTTTTGCAATTTAAATCAACGTGTCCTGGTTCCCCACACTTTGAACAAGAAACTTTTGGACAAAATCTTTTTAAATGCCCAAAAGCTCCACATAGAAATCATGTCAAAGTCGCTGATGAAGCATACATACACTTGGTAATCATAGTTATCGATTTTAATCTTAAATGAAACATTTAAACTCGAATCCTCCCTACTTAACTCGGCCTGTCATCCTTCTGAGGTTGGCAAACTGAGTGCCAGCATGCCGGTATACTGTGTCGGAGTGGCGACCCGTCCAGGATTGTGCCCAATAGCCAAGGAGACTGCTGAAGCAGCACCAACGCTCTGCACAGAGTATGGTCCCAATCTCCTCCTCCTCCTCCTCCTCCTCCCCATGGTTCCGAAGCACCATGTAAAGTTACCGCTGAAAGCTCATCACGTGCTTTGTTTGGTCATGGCGGCACCTGAGGGGGATCATCGAGATCTTTGAAACAATTTTTCCGTAACGAGACAAAACAAACAGACACAAGTTGTTCAATTGACACGAAAGGAGGAACGTTACAGACAAATATTTTAATTGCTGGGACATCCATCAGGGGGGCCATAATAAAGTGACCAATCTGTGTGGTTAACCCGGAACTCACGACATCGTGAACAGAATGTACATCCGAAACGAACACCACGATATTCTGATTCATACGTGACGCAGCATGTACATGCTCGATACTGATAATGTCTCCAACCGCCTAAACAATCTCTTCAGTAAGGATCCCATCAGGGGGGACACAAACTAAAGCATGCTTACGGGTTAATGCTTCGAATGCAGCATCTTGCTGCGAGCGAGCCGCCGCCTTATTACAACACACGATGCTCGGCGTCTTCCTCACTCAGGAACAGAAAGTAACCAATGCACTCCTACTTTTCCGAACCTTGGGAAAGGGAGCGCTAACTAAACAGAATCAAGAAAGGCAAGCGAAATACAAAGCAAAATAAAACAGGTTTAAAGCGAAAGGCTTTTAAATAATGAATGGACTAACAGGACACCACCCAAAAACCGACAATACTCTGACTAATGCCGCTATGTCTCTGTCTCTGTCTCTGTCTCTGTCTCTGTCTCTGTCTCTGTCTCTGTCTCTGTCTCTGTCTCTGTCTCTGTCTCTGTCTCTGTCTCTGTCTCTGTCTCTGTCTCTGTCTCTGTCTCTGTCTCTGTCTCTCTGTCTCTGTCTCTCTGTCTCTGTCTCTGTCTCTCTCTCTCTCTCTCTCTCTCTCTCTCTCTCTCTCTCTCTCTCTCTCTCTCTCTCTCCCTCTCCCTCTCCCTCTCTCGCCCCCTGCTGGCTGTTGGTACGTTGTGTGTACTCTCATGGCTGCTCCTTGCTTCGTGTCGTGAGTACCCCTCCTCTGCTGTGCTGTTTGGTGTTTCCACTTTCCCCATTTTTCGTTTCCTCTGTGTTCGTTTTTTACTTGTTGACTTTTCCCGTGTTTTTTTTTCCTTCCTATCTGGGGGGGAGGGGGAGGAGAGAGAGAGAGAGAGAGAGAGAGAGAGAGAGAGAGAGAGAGAGAGAGAGAGAGAGAGAGAGAGAGAGAGAGAGAGAGAGAGAGAGAGAGAGAGAGAGAGAGAGAGAGAGAGGAGAGAGAGGAGAGAGAGGAGAGAGAGGAGAGAGAGGACCACGGTGTAGGCCTAAGGCCTGTCATGGCCGCCGGGGGAGGTTTTTCTCGTTCACTGCGACCGTGTTCTTTGTTAATTCTCAACTTTAATCGTTGATTTCTTGGTGTTTTTGAAAATGCCTTATTTATCTCGGTAAAGTTTACTAACTTGTTTTCTTGAGTTAGAATGGCGGGTGAACGTTTCCGTGGTCGAGATGTTCGAGTCACTAACTCGTAAAAACGCTGTTTTTTTCTTCCCTCCCAGTGAGGTGGAACTTAACGATGTGCTTTCCGCCATCTGTAACATCGTTGGTTTACATATTGTTCGTGCTGCTTGTCGCATGAATAAGAAGTTTGTGGTGTTTGTCCGAGGAACACATGGCCGCCACAGTGGTTGAGCATGGCCTGATCATCGAACCGAACACTTACCTCTCTGTGTTCGCTTTATTAATATTAATAATTTAAACAGTTAAAGTTAATATTAATCATATTCCACCATTTATAAGGAACCAGGACTAGTGTAACCAGTTAAACAAGTTCGGTAAGGTTGTGTCGAGGATCTCGATGGTGCCGATGCGTCATGTCAGCGATAGATTTAAACACGTCATGTCCTTTAAAGGAGTGGTTTATATGATACGACCTGAAAATGGGAAAACACTGAATGTTGTACTCAGTGTAAAAATCGACGGGTTTGAATACAAAATGTTTGCCTCCTTAGAGGTTATGACGTGTTTTGGGTGTGGAGCTTACGGGCACGTGGAGAGTGTTTGTCCCAATGCGGTTACACCGCAACAAAGTGAAGGTTCGGTGAGGAACGATTCTTCCTCACCACAAACTAATGGGGAGAAGGTGAATCGGGAGCCGAGCCCCCCCCCCCACCGGCTGAGGTGTTCGACGAATTGGAATCGTCCACCCCGACCGGCGTTGGAGAGAGGGTGTGTAATCGTGACGTCATTAATCCACCCCCACCAAACGAGGAAGTGAAAGTGGTTGCTTCCTCTCCTTTACCATCCACTGTACAGGACAGTGTGGACGATATGGCGGTATCTGTTACGGATACAAGGAAAAAAAAAAGGCCAAAAACGGTCAAATGTTGATGCCTTTGATGCTGAGGAACACAATAAGATCGTGTCAGGCTCGGTGGACCTTCAAGGTACGTCTGACTTCAGAAACCCCTTGGTGGTACCGGAGTCGTGTGTGGGTGTGGTAACGTCGCTTGCTCCACTGGCCGACTCCGAGCGGGACACAGAGAACAGAGGTATCTCAGGATGTTTTAAGTGTTTGTCCTGTTAGCCAAACTTGTTCAGACGAGTTAACAGCAATGTCTGACAGTGATGGAGAAATAGATAAAGAGGAAAATCCCTGTGAGTTAAATGTCGACCCCTCCCTCACAGATAATGATGTAAGGGTTGTAGAGGGGAAGGACATGGACAAGGCAAATTCGGAGGGGTCCGTAAACAGAGCAGAACTTTCTGTTGAGTCAAAAGTAAGTGTTCCACAAGTAATAGGAGAGGTTATAGATGAAGCACTTGATTCAGATGAAACCTCTTCTACCCCACATTTTAGTGCTTTCAGCTCTCAAGAGGATGAAGGGGGAAACGACACAACCTTAGTGTCTCAATAAATTGTGATTAAATTCCTGGATGATACATTCAGGAAAAGATACGTTAAAAATCAAAGATTACTTCCCGAATTTACACGATTTCATTAAAACTGCAAGGAGTATGATTCGTGAACCTTATCGGGTTAACATGTCAGATCCTCAATTCCAAAGGTTAAGGAAATGTGTTACTCGGGCTGGTAAAGAGCTTCAAGAATAACTAGAGGGGGAGCACTCGGTAGAGTGCAAAACCTCCGCTGCCAATACTGCGAGGTCACTCAAGTGAACCTGATATCCGATTCATTCAATTTGACGTCAACATTGCTCACAGAGTTATAGTTTGCAACTTTCCCTTTTACTGACTCAATTCATTCGTCATAACTAGATTCCTTGAGACAGAAATTGATTTTACATGGGTATATCCACCTGAAGTTCCAAAATCAGCCGCAATTATAATTTTGGCATGTTTTTTGTTGGAAATCACTTAAAACATGTCGAAATGCAAAAAAAAAAAAATTCAAATATTTTTACAAAATGGCCGCCATAGCGGCCATATTGGATTTTGGACCAAGTCCAAAATCTAATGGCATGATCCTTGGACCATACCTAATCCCCCCACCAAGTTTCGTCGAAATCCGTTGAGGAGTTTTTCCGTAATACTGTTCACAAACAAACAAAAACAGAAAGGGGTGAAAACAGTAACCTCCGATCTTCAATGGCGGAGGTTAACTAACAGAATGGAGATAAAAGTAGCATCCCTGAACATCAATGGAGGCCGCAGTTGTGTGCGTCGCCTCCAGGTATTTCAGCTCTTCCAAAATGAAAAAAATTGATGTGCTAATGCTACAGGAGACGCATGCAAATCAGTCTTCTGAGGATGAGGTGTAAAATCTTTAAAGGTTGTCTTTTTTTCTCGAGTGCACTTGTTGAGGCCAAGGCTGGTGTGGCAATAGTGTTGCATCCTCGACTCCAGCCTTCGGAGATAACTTGTAAGGAAATTTGCAAAGGTTACTTTCTGTCTGTGCAATTTGTCAGTAGTAACCTAAAGATTTGCATGACAAATTTTTACTGTCCCAGTGCTAACTGAAAGAGGTGCCTTTCTGGACAAGTTGGCAGAGTTTGTAAGCACCATTGACTTAACCATGTTGTTGTGTCTGGGGGGGGGGGGGTGACTACAACTGCACCCTCAACCCACAACTTGATCGGAACACTTGTGAGCCTCATCCACCCAGTGCAAGGCCTTTGGCACAGCTAGTCACAAGGTTTAAACTGGTGGATGTGTGGCGGGTACAAAACCGTAATATCGGTCAGTATACATGGGTTTGTGCATCAAGAAATGTTTTGACGATGGCTTGCCTCGACAGATTTTATGTAAATCATGAAATGGTAAACATTGTTAAGAACTCTTATATAAGGCCGTCTGGTTTTTCCGATCATCACATGATTGTTATGGTGTGTGGCTTTCCTCATCATGTCTGTGGAAGTGCATATTGGACTTTTAGTTTGAAACTTTTACAAAGCGCATATTTTATAGAAGCTTTTAAAATGGTATGGGAAAAATGCGAGTCACAAAAGTGTTCATATTTGTACTTAAGACAATGGTGGGACTTCACAAAGTCCCAAATCAAACGTTTTTGCCAACAATACTGCTGTTACAGCACATACAACGCTTTTGGTGTGATATCTGCTTTAAAAAAAACGATATACTTATCTGTGAGCAGAAAGCTGGATTGTCTAGCGTGAATGTCCAGCAGTTGTTGGAGAAAAAGACCCTTCTGGCTGAAATGGTGAAAGAGCGGCCGGCCGGTGCATTCGTCCGACTGCAGAACGAACAAATCCAACTTGACACACCAAACAAAGGGTTCTTCAATTTGGAAAAAATGGTCAAGACCTCTCAACAAATCCATGCTTTGTGCTCTTCTGGTGGTGATTTGTTGACCTCCCAGAGTGATATCAAGCATGAACTACAAGACTATTTTTCTAAACTCTTCGCAAAAAGACCTGTGAATGGGGAGAACAGGAATGCGATGCTTGAACAGCTCCCTTCTCTGTCTGAAGACCAACAACAATTGCTTGAGCCTGGCATTTCTCTTGGAGAACTTACTGCTGCGCTCAAGGATAGCAAGGATGGGAAAGCCCCTGGACTAGACGGCCTTCCGGCTGAATTTTATAAGGCTTTCTGGGACATTCTGGGCCCTACTCTTCTTGAGGTCTTTCAGGAGAGTGTTGAACAAGGTGAATTTCCATTGAGCTGCTGGAGGGCAGTTTTGTGTCTCCTTCCGAAGAAAGGAAACCTGCATGAGACCGCAAATTGGCGGCCTGTGTCACTCCTCAACACGGACTATAAAATATTATCAAAAGCACTTGCAACCCTTCTAAAGGAAGCCATCTATTTCTTGATTGGCACTGATCAATCATACTGTGTTCCAGATTGTTCCATAAACGATAATATTTTTTTGGTGAGAGACTTGATCAGTCTCCGTCGAACTACATCTCCTGATTTTGGTTTATTACTTTTTGATCAAGAAAAAGCTTTTGACGGTGTTTACCATTCTTTTTTGTTTGATGTATTAAGGCGAACAGGGTTTTGGGAAAATGTATTGCTTATGTTAAGTTATTGTACAACAATGCATCTTGTCTGCTGAAGGTTAATAATGGTCTTTGTTACCCTTTCCCCTTTCAGCGAGGCATCCGTCAGGGCTGTGCGCTATCAGGCATGCTCTACAATCTATCCGTTGAACCTTTATTAGTTTTTCTTTGGAACTCAGTGTTAGGAGTCTCTCTTTCACAAAACTCCAAAGTCATTGTTTCACCTTATGCTGTTGATATTTGTGTTGCTATATCAAATCAAAAAGATGTTTCTGAGGTCTCTCGTTGCCTTACCCAGTTTGAGCTTGCTTCTACCGCAGGGTAAATTGGGAAAAAAGTGTAACTTTTTGGGTGGGCCCCAGATTACCTTCTTTGTCCCTGCCTGTTTTACCAGGAGGAATACAGTGGAGTAGTGAGGGGTTTAGATATTTAGGCTTATTTCTAGGAATTGAAGCGTATGAACAAAAAAATTGGGAGAACTTCCTGGAAAAATTAAATTGAAACTGGCAAGGTGGAGAAGACTGTACCAACTTCTCTCGCTTAATACACGGGTGTCAATCATAAATAACCTGGTGGTTTCATTTATTACCTTCGCATTCTGCGAAAGGTTATGTTTTGGTCGCTGTGTATTTATTTATTTGTGAATATGTGTGTTTGTTTGTTATTCGCATAACTCAGAAAGTATTAAACCGAATTGCATGAAATTTGGTGGGATGATTCGTGAGCATCCAAGGACGATTTGATTAGATTTTGTGAGCGATCCGGTCAAAGTTCAAGGTCAAGGTCATGAAAAGGTCAAAAACACTCTTTTGAGCATAACTTCCTTCGTAATACAGCTATCGACATGCAACCACCGCCATATTGTTCCATGATGAGATACCTTTCGGATATGTAGTGTCGGATTTGATGTAACGTCATCGGAAGTGCGTCTAAATGACGTCACAAGATGACGTAGATTTTCAATTTTCGATCTCATCAGTTTTGATCATACCATTTTGTAGGACTTACCTTAAGGACGTCACACACCAAATTTGACTTCAATCGGACTGACCGTTATGACGTCATTGACGTTTGAATATGACGTTTTTCAATTGTGGCTAAAATGTCCTGATATTTTACATTCAAATATCTATATAATTTATAAAGCAAAGTCTCCCAAATCCAGGCATTAGGATCAGTACCAAAATATCTGTTTATTGATGTACAGGTTTTGCCAATTAACTCTGTAGTCAAGGTCAAGGTCACACTCAAGGTCAAAATATACTTGTAGGCATAGCTTCAGATCTAATAGAGCTATTGACATGAAACCAACGTTAAAACGTTCAGTGAACTACGAGCTTTCAGAATGGTAGTCCCCGATTGGACGTGACGTCCCCGGAAGTGCGTCAAAATGACGTCAAAAGATGACGTCATTTTTCAACTTTTTAATTTTTCAGTGTTTATCACTCCATTTTGTTGGACTGCCTTCAATGAGGTTACACACCAAATTTGACATCAATCGGCCTGACGGTTGTGATGTCATGGACGTTTTAAAATGACGTTTTTCAAATGTGCCCGGAAAAAAGTTGCGGCGGCGAAGGTATGCGCTCTACCGAGTGCCCGTCCTAGTTTGGCATAAAGTTATCCCACTTGAACCTCAGAGATACTTGGTCACAGGCATTCAGAGGGTTCTGACTGATTTTTTTTTCTGGGGTGGCCACCATTGGCTGGGCCCAGACGTGGTCTGCAGACCCCGAAATGCGGGTGGTCAAAATCTGATGCATATCCCAAGTCGGATAATGGCATTCCGAATTTCCACGATTAGGCGCCTACTGTACTGTGAGTGTGTTCTTTGGTGACCTCTCACAAACGCCTGGTTGCAGAAAGTGGAAGGTCTGAAATATGACCGTGAACTTTTCCTCATCGACCTGCAACACGTTGACATGTCTCAGCTCCCCAGTTTTCATCAGAGCCTTTTGAATGCTTGGCAAGTCCTTGGAGTGCAACGTTTAGAGGTATCATACGATGCCCAAAAGTTTGTACATGAGCCATTACTTCGGAATCCTTTATTCTCTAGAATTTCAACCTCCAGGTTGTTTATGCATTGTTTCACCAGTGTTGGAATAAACAGAGTGCGAGACCTGTTGCAGCCATCCTTGAATGCCTGGCTACCTGTAAGCTCACTTTCATTAAAACTGGTGTTCGTTCTGCTCGTATTGTGGAAAAAAACTTTTTGTCACAATAATACTTGAACTTCCACCTGAAAGCTCATTACTTTTTCCAATGATTTCAAAACGTGTCTGTAAACCACAGCTGTAGGTAAAGTTAATGGGGTTTTAGGTTGTATTTGTCGGGGATAAATGATAAATGAAAAGAGCTATAGTGTTAACATTGTATTGGAATTCAGTGACATCTTATCTAGAACAATGTGTTCAGTTTTGGTGACCACATCTGAGGAAGGACCTCAGATGTGAAGCCATAGAAAATGCCATAGAAAATGCCATAGAAAATGGAGATCTGCCAGATCTGCCATAGAAAATGGAGGAAGGACATACTGTAGCTGCTAGAGAGAGGGTTCATCAAGAGCTACTAGATTGATTAGGGTGTAGTGCAGTGGTTCCCAACCTGTGGTACGCGAGGGCCTTCCAGGTGGTTTGCGAGCACTTTCGGGCTCAACCTTTAAAAAAAAAAAGATTTGGCCTGATACATCTGGGAACCCTGACCGTTCACTGTTGGGAACCCTGACCGTTGTTCACAGTTAGTTCATTTGTGCAAAGTTATGCCCCGCATCGACCAGCTGGTGGAGGAGAAACAGATGCAGCCCTCACATTAAATTTTGTTCTTTGTTGACAGTTAGTTCATTTGTGTGTTCCACTTGTGAATAAATTGATATCTTATCGAATTGAGTTTTTCTGGAACCAGGTGGTACGCGGCGACGGTATGGGACCTCCAAGTGGTACTCGATCAGAAAAAAGTTGAGAACCACTGGTGTAGTGAGACTAACCAATGAGGATCAGCTGAAAGAGGCAGGACCTTTTACATGAGAACGGAGGTGATTATGAGGGGATCTGATCGAGATGTTGAAGGTAATGAAGGGTGTGGACAAAATAGGTGCAGTGGAGTTTTTATGCAGAGTGGATAGTGTGAGGACCAGGAGCTTGAGGGTAATCAAATAAAAGACCACAATACAGTATTGGAGCCATCAGGAGAAAGTCAAATACGAATATCAGAGATGAGAGAAAGACGATGAGTTAAGACAGTTTTATGGCAGGGGTCTTTCAATTGCGGGAGGAGTTAATGCATGGAATGGTCTCCCTGGAAAGTTAGTGGTAGCATAGAGGGTATATGGATTAATAATGGAATTAGATAGTTGTCTGGATGCATTGGAGATAGAGGGGTATGGTGGTATTGGCAGGAAGTCAAGGTAGCTTGTGTGTGGATGGGTGATGGTACTGAGGTTGGCGCAGCACAAGCACGATGGGCCGAATTTGCCAAAGGTGTGTGTGTGTGTGTGTGTGTGTGTGTGTGTGTGTGTGTGTGTGTGTGTGTGTGTGTGTGTGTGTGTGTGTGTGTGTGTGTGTGTGTGTGTGTCCACCATAATGCTGCTTGTGGTATATTTTATGTTTAATAAAATTATTGGAATCTACGATTCAACCTTTGGAATTCCTTTAATCAGTAAGGTATTTGAATGTTTCATTAATGAACAATGTCAGCCATCTGGAGGACAATGAACTTCTCACTGACTGCCAATATGGCTTTCGCCATTCCTGCTCTACTGGTGATCTGCTATCCTTAATTACTGATCATTTCAACAGGGCATTGGAGCTCAAGGGTGAAGCTCGATTAGTTGCTTTGGATATCTTGAAACCCTTTGATAAAGAGTGGTACAAAGGTCTGCTCCACAAACTTCAGTCATATAGTGTATCTGTTGTGATGCGTTCAATCATTTCGTCTTTCCTTACAAATCGCAAGATGAAGGTGGTACTTGAGGGTCAATCTTCTCCGACTAGCTTCATCAATTCTGGTGTTCCACAGGGCTCTGTCCTTGGTCCCACTCTGTTCCTTGTTTCTATCAGTGATCTTCCTGATAATGTTCCATCTCAGCTGTTATGCTGATGTATGCTGATGACTCCTCACTTTACTGCACATATGCTCATTCACTCATCACTACTTGTAATGAGGTTGGAATTCCACTGGACAATGATTTAGAGAATGTGTTGAAGTGGGGGCATGACTGGCTGGTAAAGGCCCTGTCACACCTTGACGATTTAGCCAGCATATGCCTGACGTATGCAAAATTTGGCTAAAACGCTGGCACACGTCGAATACGTTGTGGGTAAGTTTGTATACGTTAAGAGCACGCAGGCATACGTCGTAGTACGCTGGCTTTTTTTCGTAGTACGCTGGCATACGTCGTAGTACGCCGAGGTGTTAGACAAATTTTCCATGCTTGAAATTTTCCGACGTATGCCAGCGTATGACTCACACGTTCCGCATAACACTGACCATAAGTTGTAGGCACGTTACGCGATCGTTGACACACGTCGACACACGTTACTTGTAAGTTACTCATAAGTCGAAACACGTCGAGGTAATGTTTAGCATACCCGAAACTTATTTCTAACCTATGAGTCACATGTTGTAGGGACGTTACACGATCGTTGACACACGTCCACACACGTTACTTGTAATTTACTCGTAAGTCGAAACACGTCAAGGTAATGGTTAGCGTCAGTGTTCCAGACTCCTTGTTTTTTTTTTCTTGTTTTTTTTTTCTTCGGTATGACGGTGATGTTGACACTTCGATTTCTAGTGCGGTTATAATAAAATATAATTAATAGGCTGCCGCTCAACGATTTAAATCGTAACCGCACTAGAAATCGAAGTGTCAACATCACCGTCATACCGAAGAAAAAAAAACAAACAAACAAAAAAAAACAGGGAGTCTGGAACACTGATGCTAACCATTACCTTGACGTGTTTCGACTTATGAGTAATGTGTGTCAAGGTGTATCAACGCGTAGCATGCCTTCAACTTGTGCCAGCGTATGCGGAACGTGTGTCATACATCGAGTACGTCGAAATTTTCAACATGCTGAAAATTTCTCGACGTACTCGGTGTATGACGACGTATGCCAGAAAACTACGATGTATACCAGCGTGCTCTTAACGTATACAAAACTTACCCATAACGTATTCGACGTGTGCCAGCTTGGTTCGGCAAATTTTTCATACGTCGGCATACACTGGCTAAAACGTCAAGGTGTGACAGCGGCTTCACACTTCGATGTCGAGTGCGGTTATGATTTGAATCGTCGAGCCGCAGCCTATTAATAGCCTACACCATGTGATCGTTGGCGATATGCTGCCGCGCTATGCATAAGTTAGACTATCGTTGGGCATAGGTTGTGAACGCCGACAACACGCTCAGCATTCGTTGGTATAAGTTATCTATATGTGATTAAAACGTTCTGTGTACGTTACTAATACGTTATGCATACGTCCAACACGTTATTATACGCCCAAAACTTAAAAAAAAACATCTGATAGTTTAGCGTACGCCAGCGTTTTACATACATTTTGAGACCTTGCCATACGCTGGCTAAAACGTCAAGGTGTGACAGCCCCTTAACCTTCAATGTAAAGAAAACTCAATTGTTGTCCATATCTCGCTATACAAACAGGTCTTTCTTTGCTGTGCACATGGGGTCTTCAACTTTAACAGAATCATCTGAGCTTCGGCTTCTTGGTTTGGACATCTCCTCTAACCTCCTTTGGGATGAGTACATTTTTGGTTCTATGAAGAGTGCTTCCAGGTGAGTTGGATGTCTTTATCGAGTGCACAGGTATTTACCTCCTGATGCTGTTTTGTTCCTGTATGAGATAACTGTACGTCCCCTCATGGAGTACTGTTGCCACATTTGAGTTGGGGCACCAGCCTGCCTTTTATCTTTACTTGGTAGGCTCCAGAAACGCATAGTTAACCTGGTTGGTGTTTGAGATGGGGTCAAGTTTTCAACCGCTCTCTCACCATAGGTCAGTTGCCACTATTAGTTTGTTCCACAGATATTTTCATGACAAATGTTCTGCTGGAGTTTCTACCTTGGTTCCTCCTGTATGAGTGTTTGGACGCAAGACTCAGTTTGCCATCTCTGCACAGCCATGCACTATAGCTGATCCAAAGTGCAGAACGAAAGACTATGCAGATGGTTTTATCACTCGTGCTGTCGTGCTTTGTAATTCACTAACTGTAACGTGCTTCTCTTTATCTTATGATCAGCCCAGCTTTAAGAGGAATATCAATTCCTTCTTCCTACATCTTTAAGGTGACATCACATTTCACCTGACTTCTGCTACTTCCTGTGTCTTGGATGTTTTCTTGTTATTTTTGTCTTTCTTTTATTTTGTGTTGCTATTTCCTTGTCTTTATCAAACCTTCCCTTAGCCCCTTTCCTAAAGTGGCTTTATGCCTTGTTTGGGACAATTTGCATTAAAATAAACACAAAGTATTTCCAAGGTAGTCTTAAGATACTAACCATTTCCTTATCAAATAGTGCTCAGCACAAAGTGACTCATTATTGGCCTTCAGGCAGTGAATATTCTGCTTACTCTGCCTGATCCGGTCCACATGTGCTGTGAGCACTTCCCTGCCCCCCCTACCCCCACCCACAAGATAGATATAAGCTCATGAAAAAGTGATGAAGAATAAAAAGGCAAATTGCTGACAGTGGGGCAAAGGTTTGCCAGAACGAACAAGAGAATGAATGAACAAGAGAGGAGCGGACCAAACACAGTAATCTGCAACTTTGAGGGTTGAGTTAGGAAGGGATAATGGCAGTAGAAAAGATTGCAAGTAGATATAGGACCACAAATCAGTACTCCATTGAACTATTACCAAAGGCTTTATAGGTTGTGAGAAGTTATAATTTTTCAAGGAATGATTGGAACGATCAAGGATGCTTAGTCTGTGGCTGGCTTAAGATACCAGCTTGGATATATATATATATATATATATATATATATATATATATATATATATATATATATATATATATATATATATAATATATATATATATATATTTACGGCTGTGGAAATTCGCAAACCACCATTCAGGGCCCGTAGTTCAGATATCTGTTAGTAGATGTGTAGTTAGCCCCAAACCCGTTGTATAGAGGGAATTTATGTGATTCATCCAGGCTGCGACGCTTTGAGATAGCCGTTTTTCTGTTCTATCGTTATTTTGAACCAACCACGTCTCAACCGCCATCACACAACAACCACCACGCCAGCCATCGTCACCAACTGCAACCACGCTCCAACCCTCGGACAACAACAACAACAACAACAACAACAACGCCAACAGCCACGACCTTTACCTTCACAATTGAATCCCACATCATCGCATCACCGCCATTGCCAAACGGCACCATAACCATCAAACCACCACCGAAAACCCTCCACCACCTTCACCTCTCTCCTTCTACGGACATTCCCGCACCACCTGTGAACACTGAGCGTCGGGCTGTCTTGGGCCCGTTCAGCGATACGCACCGTTCCGCGAACGCAAATAGCGGCCTTTCCGAGGGAGAATTCGGATCAAGAACGCTACACGCCCACTTCCCCTCCGTCCAATTTGCAAGCGCGGAGCGGCTTGGCCCCGCCTCCAGGCGCATCTGTGTGAAATCGATATATGCAAATTCTAGGATCAGGGGAGATTCACGCCCCATTTCCTCCAACCAATGGGCGAGTTGGGCTCCGCCCCCGAGGTCATCCTGATCCGGATATTTGCATATTAGCTGCTCCTGCCGGCCAATAAGAAGGCGAGCGCAAGGCAGAGTAGTCAGTTTTTGGTTGGAGAGCAGAGCAGAGTGGAGTCGCGTGGCGAAGCCATCGGTGATGCAGGAAGAGTTGGGTTCTGGAGTCGGCGGAGAAGAGTTGTGGGAAGAGGCCAAGGAGCTCGGGTCTGGGGCGAGAAGGACGGCGGTCAGCGACGAGGTCGCGGTGTGGGATCGCTCATCGCGGGACCCAAGCCAGCCAGCCATTCTCCTCCCCCAGGGCATCAACAATTCCCCCTTTACCCCACGCTGAGATAGTGCAACAAGGGGGCCCCGTTCCCACCCCACCCCAAACGTCGTGCCAACGAAACCCGCCAAGGAGCACGGAGTTGGGGCACAGCCACGCGGCCACATCTGTAGCTCGTCCACCAACGCGTCACGAGGACGCGGGTAGGACCCCCCCTCCACCCCCCCGGTCTCGCGGGCCTGGCCGCTCCTTCAGGTCACGTGCACATATTGGCCTACAGGCCCATCTGCCCCCTTGTCTATGAGGGTGGCTTCTTTCCTTTGCTTTTGAGTAAATGTGTGTTGGCGCCGTCTGTAAAGTAGAACTGTATAAGTGTTGCCGTGTGTGTACGCGTAGTCGGTAATAACTCTGCGTCATTGTTTCTTTTGTTTGGGTTGATATATGTGCATTTTGACTGTTTGACTGTATATGTGTGCTTTCCGTGTGCCGGGAAATAAATGTGCTTTGTGTGAACTGTTTTTCCCGTTTCGCTTCGTCTTTTCTTTATTGACCCTCCATCCTGCTTCAGGTAAAGGGTTCGTAGTGGGCTTAATATGCCCGGTAATTAATCGGAACCGTCGAGGCCGACTATAACACCCCTCGGTTATCACTGTAGCACGGAACGAACTGCTTAAGTGGTTCGTGTCCGGAGTCGGCCTGTGGCGTGATACGATCGCCCGGTCGACCATCCGCGCAGGTACTTAGGTAGATCGAATTTGGTGGGCAATTGGCACGGTCGTGGTGGGGTTAAACCCCCACCCGTGACTCGCTCCCGGCGTTGTTCCAAGAGGGTCACGACTGAATTGTCCGTCCGGTGGGCGTCGCGGTCGCGATTCGAGTGACGCGGCCGTTCGCACGCTGGCGGGCGCGAATTTGCAACTATATATATATATATATATATATATATATATATATATATATATATATATATATATATATATATATATATATATATATATATATATATATAGAAAGACTCACCCACATCTCTCAGCTGTGAATGGGGGGAATAGCCAATCAGCTCTCTCCTCATCAACTAAACCCAGGTGGTTCTGATTATATAAATAAATGACCCTCCCACACTCCTCCAGTCGAAGAAGCTGCGTAAAGCAACCCAAGAAGACCTACGCAAGGTAAGTGCTACGCTGTTTTGAACCCTTCCTGGAGTTCCTCAACAAATATATGTATCCTCAATAGGGTGTTTCACAAAATTTATTTTCACAAAATTTTGCCAGATCGCTTTTTGTCTTGTTCCAATTGGCATTGAAAGCATCTGTACCAAAAATGGAGTCAATTGCTGCACATTTAGGGGTGGCACACTTTTTCACAATGTTGACGTTTTTTTCTATTTTCAGGAATAATGGCATCAAGAAAGAAATGCAACTTGCTCGAGAAGCCCCCTCTACCTTCCATTTTAGGAGCTCGCCTTCCCTCAAAGGAGCAAGTGCTACTCCACCTCCTCTATCATATTGAAGAGGGGAAGGCATTATCAAAGGCAACAACAGCAACAATGGATGAAGTAAAGAAGATATGGGAGAGAGCCAGTTTACCGACAATGACGGATGCCAATCTTCGAAAAAAGATCAAGAAGCTGTATGCGGAGTTCAAGAAACTAATAAAAGAGAAAAACAGAGAGACGGATGGAGCTCTTTTACGTCGTGAAACTTGGCTCGGGGATCTTCAGGATCTCTTCGATATTGCTGCAGCAAACATATTCGACCTGAAGATCCCCGAAGAAGACAAAGAATTTCTAAGGCACCAAAGAGAAGACCGGATGTCATGCTCTTTTGGATGTGTCGACAAGGTTCAGCAAGGGAAGGATAAGAGAAAGAGGGCAAGAGAAGCTGAGAGAAACGCAAGAGCTGAACACAGTGCAGAAACAATGGCAAAACAGAAGTGTATCCGAGGTACTCACACGCTATCTCGATTGAGGGAAGAAATTGGACAAGATTCATCAACAGCCTCTGAAGATGGTTCAGACGAAGAGTTCGCTTTCAGGGCAACGCCTGCCAAGCCCAGCCATATCTCACATGCAGGATTAAAGAAGTGAGGCTCATCTGAAGTACTTGTTGCTTCATTGACAACAACATGGGACAGAGAGGGTCTATCCAATCGTCAGGCTGCTGCATCCTTCATAGTGACAGCAAAGAGCTTGGGACATGATGTTAGCAATTACTCAGTAAGTTCCGCAACTGTCCATAGAGCTGAGGTTGAGCAATAAGAACTGTGAAAAAGTGTTCCACCCTTTACTAGTGTCCTATTGGCTCAATTTTTGGTACAGATGTTCAAAATGTCAATAGGAACAAGGCAAAATGCGATCTGGCAAAATTTGGAAAACTTTTACTTTTACCATTATATTGTGATCCACCCGAATCCTCAACAATGATATATATATATATATATATATATATATATATATATATATATATATATATATATATATATATATATATATATATATATATATATATATAATATGTGCAGCCTGGTGTTGGCGCAGTGGTTAGGGCAGCGGCTTGGGATCCAAAAGGTCCTGAGTTCAAGCCCCGTTGAGCCACTGAATTAATACACCAGGGGGTTGACTCAGCGTGTTATCCTTCCGAGGTCGGCGAAATGAGTACCAGTGTACTGGGCCGGTGTATACCCCGGTTAAAATAGGTGTACCATATCCCTGTGTCGTAAGAGGCGACCAGGGTTGCGTCAGGAAGGGCATCCGGCGTAAAATGTGCCAAATCACTATGCGGATCATACGGATGATCCGCTGTGGCGACCCCTAACGGGAGCAGCCGAAAGAAGAAGAAGAAGATATACATGTGCGTATATATGTGTATTTCTATATGTATATACACATACACACACACACACACACACACACACACACACACACACACACACACACACACACACACACACACACACACACACACACACACACACACACACACACACACACACGTGTGGATCAACTTGTTATGCTCGCCTCACCATGCGAGACGACAGTGGGCCTAACGCCACCACATTATTAAAAACACCTCATCTCCATGTGACTAAAAACACCTCACCCCCACATTATTAAAAACACGTCACCTCCACATAGTTAAAAACACCTCACTGATATGTTATTAAAAACACCTCACCACCACGTTATTAAAAACATCTCACCTCCATATTATTAAAAACACCTCACCTCCACATAGTTAAAACACCTCTCTGATATGTTATTAAAAACACCTCACCACCACGTAATTAAAAACACCTCACTGATGCGTTATTAAAAACACCTCACCACCACATAATTAAAAACACCTCACTGCCACGTAATAATACACCTCACCTCCACGTTATGAAAAACACCTCACCACCACATTATTAAAAACACCTCACTGCGTTATTAAAAACACCTCACCTCCACATTATTAAAAACACCTCACTGATACGTTATTAAAAACACCTCACTGATGCGTTATTAAAAACACCTCACCTCCACGTTATTAAAAACACCTCACTGATACGTTATTAAAAACACCTCACTGATACGTTATTAAAAACACCCCACTGCCACGTTATTAAAAACACCTCACTTCCACGTTATTAAAAACACCTCACTGATACGTTATTAAAAACACCTCACTGATACGTTATTAAAAACACCCCACTGCCACGTTATGAAAAACACCTCACTGATACGTTATTAAAAACACCTCACCTCCACATAATTAAAAACACCTCACCACCACATAATTAAAAACACCTCACTGATACGTTATTAAAAACACCTCACCACCACATTATTAAAAACTCCTCACTGATACGTTATTAAAAACACCCCACTGCCACGTTATTAAAAACACCTCACTGATACGTTATTAAAAACACCTCACCTCCACGTTATTAAAAACACCTCACTGATACGTTATTAAAAACACCCCACTGCCACATTATTAAAAACACCTCACTGCCACGTTATTAATAACACCTCACTAATACGTTATTAAAAACACCTCACTGATACGTTATTAAAAACACCCCACTGCCACATTATGAAAAACACCTCACTGATACGTTATTAAAAACACCTCACCTCCACATAATTAAAAACACCTCACCACCACATAATTAAAAACACCTCACTGATACGTTATTAAAAACTCCTCACCACTACATTATTAAAAACACCTCACTGATACGTTATTAAAAACACCCCACCTCCACGTTATTAAAAACACCTCACTGATACGTTATTAAAAACACCTCACCTCCACGTTATTAAAAACACCTCACTGATACGTTATTAAAAACACCTCACTGATAGGTTATTAAAAACACCCCACTGCCACGTTATTAAAAACACCTCAATGATACGTTATTAAAAACACCTCACTGATACGTTATTAAAAACACCCCACTGCCACATTATGAAAAACACCTCACTGATACGTTATTAAAAACACCTCACCACCACATAATTAAAAACACCTCACTGATACGTTATTAAAAACTTCTCACCACCACATTATTAAAAACTTCTCACCACCACATTATTAAAAACACCTCACTGATACGTTATTAAAAACACCCCACCTCCACGTTATTAAAAACACCTCACTGATACGTTATTAAAAACACCTCACTGATACGTTATTAAAAACACCCCACCTCCACGTTATTAAAAACACCTCACTGATACGTTATTAAAACACCCCACCTCCACGTTATTAAAAACACCTCACCACCACATTATTAAAAACACCTCACTGATACGTTATTAAAAACACCTCACCACGTTATAAAAAACACCTCACCTCCACGTTATTAAAAACACCTCACCTCCACGTTATTAAAAACACCTCACCACCACGTTATTAAATACACCTCACCTCCACGTTATTAAATACACCTCACCTCCACGTTATTAAAAACACCTCACTGATACGTTATTAAAAACACCTCACCTCCACGTTATTAAAAACACCTCACTGATACGTTATTAAAAACACCCCACTGATACGTTATTAAAAACACCCCACTGCCACGTTATTAAAAACACCCCACTGCCATGTTGTTAAAAACACCCCACTGCCACGTTATCAAAAACACCCCACTGCCACGTTATTAAAAACACCTCACTGATACGTTATTAAAAACACCCCACTGCCACGTTATTAAAAACACCCCACTTCCACGTTATTAAAAACACCTCACTGATACGTTATTAAAAACACCTCACCTCCACATAATTAAAAACACCACTGATACGTTATTAAAAACACCTCACCACCACATTATTAAAAACACCTCACTGATATGTTATTAAAAACACCTCACCACCACGTTATTAAAAACACCTCACCGATATGTTATTAAAAACAACTTACTGATACGTTATTAAAAACACCTCACTGATATGTTGTTAAAAACACCTCACCGATACGTTATTAAAAACACCTCACTGTTATGTTATTAAAAACACCTCACCACCACATGATTAAAAACACCTCACCACCACGTTATTAAAAACACCTCACCGATATGTTATTAAAAACACCTCACCACCACGTTATTAAAAACACCTCACTGATACGTTGTTGGGGTGAGGTGTTTTTAGTCACATGGAGATGAGGTGTTTTTAATAATGTGGTGGCGTTAGGCCCACTGTCGCGACGCATGGTGAGGGGAGCATAACAAGTTGATCCACACGTGTGTGTGTGTGTGTGTGTGTGTGTGTGTGTGTGTGTGTGTGTGTGTGTGTGTGTGTATGTGTATATACACATAGAAATACACATATATATATATATATATATATATATATATATATATATATATATATATATATATATATATATATATATATATATATATATATATATATATATATACGCACATGTATATCTTCTTCTTCTTTCGGCTGCTCCCGTTAGGGGTCGCCACAGCGGATCATCCGTATGATCCGCATCGTGATTTGGCACATTTTACGCCGGATGCCCTTCCTGACGCAACCCTGGTCGCCTCTTACGACACAGGGATATGGTACACCTATTTTAACCGGGGTATACACCGGCCCAGTACACTGGTACTCATTTCGCCGACCTCGGAAGGATAACACGCTGAGTCAACCCCCTGGTGTATTAATTATATATAATATGTGTATTAATTATATATAATATTATAAAAACACCTCACCTCCACATAATTAAAAACAACTCACTGATACGTTATTAAAAACACCACACCACCACGTTATTAAAAATACCTCACTGATACGTTATGAAAAACATCTCACCACCACGTTATTAAAAACACCTCACTGATACGTTATTAAAAACACCTCACCACCACATGATTAAAAACACCTCACTGATACGTTATTAAAAACACCCCACCTCCACGTTATTAAAAACACTCCACCTCCACGTTATTAAAAACATCCCACCTCCACGTTATTAAAAACACCCCACCTCCACGTTATTAAAAACACCCCACCTCCACGTTATTAAAAACACCTCACCTCCACGATATTTAAAACATCACCTCCACATAATTAAAAACACCTCACTGATACGTTATTAAAAACACCTCACTGATACGTTATTAAAAACACCTCACCACCACGTTATTAAAAACACCTCACCGATACGTTATTAAAAACACCTCACCACCACGTTATGAAAAACACCTCACTGATATGTTGTTAAAAACACCTCATCACCACATTATTAAAAACACCTCACTGATACGTTGTTAAAAACACCTCACCATCACATTATTAAAAACACCTCACTTCCACGTTATTAAAAACACCTCACTTCCACGTTGTTAAAAACACCTCACCTACACATGATTAAAAACACCTCACCACCACATGATTAAAAACACCTCACTTCCACTTTATTATATATATATATATATAATATGTGCAGCCTGGTGTTGGCGCAGTGGTTAGGGCAGCGGCTTGGGATCCAAAAGGTCCTGAGTTCAAGCCCCGTTGAGCCACTGAATTAATACACCAGGGGGTTGACTCAGCGTGTTATCCTTCCGAGGTCGGCGAAATGAGTACCAGTGTACTGGGCCGGTGTATACCCCGGTTAAAATAGGTGTACCATATCCCTGTGTCGTAAGAGGCGACCAGGGTTGCGTCAGGAAGGGCATCCGGCGTAAAATGTGCCAAATCACTATGCGGATCATACGGATGATCCGCTGTGGCGACCCCGAACGGGAGCAGCCGAAAGAAGAAGAAGAAGATATACATGTGCGTATATATATATATATATATATATATATATATATATATATATATATATATATATATATATATATATATATGTGTATTTCTACATGTATATACACACACACACACACACACACACACACACACACACACACACGTGGATCAACTTGTTATGCTCGCCTCACCATGCGTCGCGACAGTGGGCCTAACGCCACCACATTATTAAAAACACCTCATCTCCATATGACTAAAAACACCTCACCCCCACATTATTAAAAACACCTCACTGATACGTTATTAAAAACACCTCACTTCCACATTATTAAAAACACCTCACCTCCACATAGTTAAAAACACCTCACTGATATGTTATTAAAAACACCTCACTGATATGTTATTAAAAACACCTCACCACCACGTTATTAAAAACATCTCACCTCCATATTATTAAAAACACCTCACCTCCACATAGTGAAAAACACCTCTCTGATATGTTATTAAAAACACCTCACTGATGCGTTATTAAAAACACCTCACCGCCACGTAATAATACACCTCACTGCCACGTAATAATACACCTCACCTCCACGTTATGAAAAACACCTCACCACAACATTATTAAAAACACCTTACTGCCACGTAATAATACACCTCAACTCCACATTATTAAAAACACCTCACCTCCACATAATTAAAAACACCTCACTGATACGTTATTAAAAACACCTCACCACCACATTATTAAAAACACCTCACTTCCACGTAATAATACACCTCACCTCCACGTTATTAAAAACACCTCATCTCTGCATTATTAAAAAAAACACCTCACCACAACATTATTAAAAACACCTCACTTCCACGTTATTAAAAACACCTCACTTCCATGTTATTAAAAACACCTCACCTCCACGTTATTTAAAACACATCACCTCCACATAATTAAAAACACCTCACTGATACGTTATTAAAAACACCTCACTGATACGTTATTAAAAACACCTCACTGATACGTTATTAAAAACACCTCACTGATACGTTATTAAAAACACCTCACCACCACATGATTAAAAACACCTCACTGTTACGTTATTAAAAACACCTCACCTCCACATAATTAAAAACACCTCACCTCCACATAATTAAAAACACCTCACTGATACGTTATTAAAAACACCTCACCACCACGTTATTAAAAACACCTCACTGATACGTTATTAAAAACACCTCACCACCACGTTATTAAAAACACCTCACTGATACGTTAATAATACCTCACCACCACATTATTAAAAACACCTCACTTCCACGTAAGAAAAACCCCTCACTGATACGTTATTAAAAACACCTCACCTCCACGTTATTAAAAACACCTCACCTCCACGTTATTAAAAACACCTCACTGATACGTTATTAAAAACACCTCACCACCACATTCTTAAAAACACCTCACTGCTTTATTAAAAACACCTCACCACCACGTTATTAAATACACCTCACCTCCACGTTATTAAAAACACCTCACTGCCACGTTATTAAAAACACCTCACTGCCACGTTATTAAAAACACCTCACTGATACGTTATTAAAAACACCTCACTGATACGTTATTAAAAACACCCCACTGCCACGTTATGAAAAACACCTCACTGATACGTTATTAAAACACCTCACCACCACATGATTAAAAACACCTCACCACCACATAATTAAAAACACCTCACTGATACGTTATTAAAAACACCTCACCACCACATTATTAAAAACACCTCACTGATACGTTATTAAAAACACCTCACTGATACGTTATTAAAAACACCCCACTGCCACGTTATTAAAAACACCTCACTGATACGTTATTAAAAA
>NC_140968.1:97847726-97870226 GCF_056783735.1 Eptatretus burgeri | reverse complement strand
TTTCTCGGGCCAATGGGGAGCGAGGTGAAAGGTCGAAGGGAGGGGGTCAAAGATGAGAGGGCGAAGTTACGGGGCGGATAAAAGGACCGTGTTCGTCAGTCCAGTAGACAAGGAGAGTCCAGAGGCGGAGAGTAGGAGAGTAGGAGAGTAGGAGAGTCGAGAGGCGGAGAGTAGGAGAGTAGGAGAGTCGGAAACAGAGAGTCAAGACTTCGCGGGCGGTGGAGCTGCTCGTCGTGTGCGTTGGAGTCGGAACGGAGGGGACGGAGCTGTGGAAAGGCGGCGACACCAGACGAGGGGGTGCTCGCGTCGTGCAGGGAGCTGCACCCAGGGAGGCCGACAGCGCGACCTGGCCGAGGTGGAGACGCTCGTCGCGGGACAATAAGAATCCTCTATACCCCGAGCATCAGCAACCCCCTCCTGTTTCCCCCCGCGCTGAGATAGTGCGACCAAGGGGGCCCCTTTCCCACCCCCTACCAGACACTGCCCGCGGGGTTGGGGCGCCATCGCCGCTCCGCGTCTCATCACCAGACGGGTAGGCCGACCCGGTCTCGGCCTCAGGCCCGCCTCATCCTTGAGGGTATTCTTTTCCTTGGTTTTGGGTATGTGTTGTCAGCGCCGTCTGTGAAGTAAAATTGTATAAGTGTTGCCGTGTGCTCGGTAGTCGGTATTAGCTCTGCATTGTGTCTTCGCTTTTACATTTGCTTTTTGTGTAAATTGAATTGTGTTTTTCTTTTCTGTGTGCTTTTGGTGGAATTGTATATGTGCGCTTTCCGTTCATCACGAATAAATGTGCTTTGTGTTGAACTGTTTCCCGCTTCGCTTCGTCATTTCTCCCATTGAATCCTCATCTTGCTTCACGTAAAGGGTTGGTAGTGGGCTGAATACGCCCGATAATTAATCGAACCGTCGAGGTCGACGATAACACCGCTCGGTTATTCTGATAGTACGGAACGGGTCGCTTAAGTGGCCCGTGTCCGAAGTCGACCTGCGGCGAGGTGCGATCGCCCGGTCTACCCTCCGCGTGGGTACTTAGGTAGGTCGAATTTGGCGAGCAACCCTATCCCACGCGGGGGCTGATTGGCTCGATCGCGGTGAGACCGAAAGGTCCACCCGTGACTGGTTCCCGGCGTTAGTCCGAGAGGGTCACGACTGGATTGTCCGTCCGGTGGGCGACGTGCCGCGATTCGAGTTACGTGGCCGTCAGCACGCCGGCGGGCGCGGAATCCGCAACACTGGTGTCAGGAGTGGGAAACAAATTCATCGCCCTCCTCGCGGCACTGGTATCGGAGAACAGGAAAACGGGCTCTCCTGTCTCCGGCTAAATTCACGGGAATCGGTCCAGGGGTGAGAGAAGCGACCCCCGATTCCCTCCAAATTACGAGCGAGTCAAATTAACCCTTCACGAGAAGCAAGATGGCGTCTCAAGGCGAGCGGGAGCCGGGGGTATTAGAAATGGATGTAGAATGTGTAGAATCCATGGTCCAGGATGGAATCCCCGAGCAGGAAATGTTGATTGTGCAGGAACACGGACTCGCCCAACTGAACCCAGGGCCCGAGGTGGGTGCGGCAGCGGCCGCGGTGTATGACACCTCCCCCCCCCTCTCCACCAAGACCCTTCCCCAACCCCTGCCGAAACGGCTCACTCAAGCGCACCCGACATGGCCCAGCTATCCGCCATGCTGGCGGCAATGACAAATGAAATGAAAAACGAAATGAAAGGCATGAACAAACAAATGATCGAAAAAATGGATGCGAATATGAAAAACGAAATGAAAGGCATGAACAAACAAATGATCGAAAAAATGGATGCGAATATGAAAAACGAAATGAAAGGCATGAACGAAAAGATGGATGCGAATACACAGCAAATGAGAAAAGAAATGAAAGAGCTACGGGGTGAGACGCAGAACATGGGCCGATGCCTGCAGGCGGGCATGAAGGCCGTGACCAGGGAGCTGGGAATGGCGACTCCACGTGTGGGAGCAAACGAGCTGGAAGGGGGTGCAACGGCTGACAGGCCCGCGGTGGAGGCGGGTGAAAAAATAATTCGGGGGGCGTGTTGGACGAGGGTCGTGACAGAGGAATCGACGGTGACCAAGAGGGAAAAATTAAATGGGGAGACCAAAACGTGTGAGACTAGACACGAGGTGACGACAAAGGAAATAATAATAGTTGAGACAAGGGAGGTAAAGGGTGAAGAGTTGGCAGTGACGGTAGCCGGGAAGGGAACGATAGAGGAGAGACTGCACGGTGGGGACGGGGTAAGTGACGCACACACACACACGGAGGTAGTGGAGGACAATGGGGGTGAGCTCGCGGAGCGTGTAGAGACCCAGTGCGAGCACCTGGATGGCCTCCTCCAGGAACGAGGGGAGGGAGTATGCCCCCTTGAGGCGAGTCACGACCAGGTGAGTTCGGTTGTGCTTTGCGAGGTTGAGGGGAGGAGTGCTGTGGACAGGTGCACTGAGAGCTTGGGGGGTATAGAGGCCCCGGAGACCCTTGTGGGGACACAAATCCCCAGTGTGGTTGTCCCTGTGTGTGTGGAAGCGACCCCGTGTGTGAGTGGTGTGGTGGCGATGGTGTCGGAGTACGTGCTTCCCAGCACGCCGTGTGTGAGTGAGGCACGGAGTGTGAGTGAGGCACCGCGGGTTAGTGCCCCCGCGTGTGTGGGTGAGGCACCGTGTGTGGAAGAGACCGCGTGTGCGAGTGTCGCCGTGTGTATGAGTGAGGTACCGCGGGTGAGTGCCCCCGCGTGTGTGGGTGAGGCACGGTGTGTGGATGAGGCACCGCGGGTGAGTGCCCCCGCGTGTGTGGATGAGGCACGGAGTGCGAGTGAGGCACCGCGGGTGAGTGCCCCCGCACGCGTGAGTGAACGGCCGTGTGCAAGGTCGCTGTGTGCAAGGGAGACCGTGTGTGTGAGAGAGCGGTATGTGAGGGAGATGTCGGTTGGCATGCGGGAGCACGCAGCCGCATCTCCCGGTGTGAATGTGATGGAGTGGACTGGGTGCATCGTAACACGCAGGTATGCGTGTGTGGAATGGCGACGACGGCGACATGAAAGGAACGAAAGCCGAGTAGCGGCTGTAGTTGTTTCGGGGACCGTGCCGGGTTCGCCCAGCAGTGAGCACGCGGTTCGTGCTGTGCAGCGCACGAGACCGCCACGTGCTCGCTTGCGAGAGTAAAGTCCCGGTCCGGAAACGCACGCGGTGGATTTGCCGATCCCGCGGACGGACAAAGTTTGGGCAGGATTATGGATTTGGACCAGACGGGTTCTCCACGCGATCGTGTGTGTTTAGCTCCAACGGGCAAAGCACATGTGTTCGCGTGGGGAACCCCTCGAGACGTGGGGCTTGTGTTTTTTTTATGCGCACGGTGACGTCATGGCTGCGTGTATGGTTGGAATCCGGCAGGAGGGGTATCTCTGCCGGATGGTACCTTCCAAGGAGGGACGAGGAACACGTGCAGCTGCATGACGTCACGGGCAGGTGCAAAGTGCGCGAGCTCTGAGTTGCCGCGCAGGTGCTGCGCATGTAAAGAGAAAAAAAAAAAGGAAAACAGCAAGCCTCACTTTCGGGTGTACAGGATTCCTGGGCAAGGGGTGAAAGACCCCCTTGACCCTGGGCACAGGATGGAAACTAGTTAGGGGGAAGGGTTAGCTTAGCTAGACCGACTTCATGGGGCAGGGGTAAGTCCTCATGGAGTCCGTGGAATGGATTAGTTAGAGGGATTGTAGCCAGATTTAGGTTGGGAAATAAAATGATTTATTTGGAGACAGTGACAGACTTTGGATGTGTAGAGGGGACGTAGTTTAGCTACGTAGTGTTAAAAGGAACGTGCTGTAGTTTAAGGGACGACGTGGGAGCACGAGTTAGTTAGGGGATGTAGTTAGGAGGATGGCAGAGTTCAGTGGTGTGTGTGTTGAAGAGTTGTTGGTGAGTGAAGTGGAAGCATGTGCTTGGTGAGTGAGTGAGGCCAGCGGGTCTGTGTGTGTGGAGTGAATGGGGAATGCATGGTGCGATGAGTGATTGGGGGGAGGAGTGACTCCCGCCCAAGGGACCCCCGGGGTCAGTGTAGAGTGAGTTAGCTGGGTTAGTCAAATTAACAAAAATGGAGGTCGTTTTGTTGTTGGTGGGAAAGTAGGCTCGAGACCCATTTGGAGGGGTGCAGGAGCCCTGTTGACGGGCTTGGGAGCGTGGCTGCGAAAGGTGAGTATCGCTGAGTGGGTACCCCGGGCACCAGGCTAGTCAGCCGCGGTAGGCCATGGGCCCATGGGGGGCCGGGATAGAGTAGTGGGCACGGGTGCGCCTGCTTGGTGCGGGGGCCCGGGGCGCCATTAGCCGCGTGGGCAGTGTTGTGGGCACGGGTGACCCTCGGAAAGGGGCCCGGGAGGCCGGCCTGCCACGTGTGCGTTTCAGGGGAGGTGCCATGGGGGGAACTCCCCGGTGTTAGGGAGCTGGTAGGCTCGGAGGCAGTGTAGTGCCCGGGGGTGCCATAGCGGGAGATTCGGCAGAGGGTCGTGCCTGCCAAAAGGGAGCCACGTGTCCCAGCCATGAGACCGTGTGAGGGCACGGAGAGAAAACTGGGGGGGCGAGGCCCGAAATTGTGAGGACACCAACACAGGCGACGGGAATCTGGGTTGTTAGAACCAATAGTTTAAGCGAGAGGCGCTTGTTGAAAGCCCCGGGGTAGTTTAGCAGTTAAATGGATAGGGTAGATTAGGAGATGTACCCCTCCGCACCATCCATCCCCTCGCTGTCGTTGTGGGCCGCTGGACCCACTTTGGGTTAGATCGCCGAACTCTGGGGAGGCCATTCTGAGGCTTGAATTGGGCCTCGGCACAGGACGTTAGCTCTCCCTTGTTCCCCTCCGGGAAGGGAACGTAGGGGTTGGGAGTAGGCTAGGTGACAGGATAGGTTAGCCGAACAAGGACGATAAAGGGGGTTAGGGGACGATTTATAGTGGGGAAGTAAGAATAAAAACAACAAAAAAATAAGTTGGGGCTAAATTGGGGTTTGACAAATTAAGGGAGTGGGTATGTACAGTGACAGGCAAAGGCGATAGTTGGGAGGGAGACAGGTAGGTAGGTCCGAGCCCGCCTTCCAAGTGGCCAGCACCACCGCACTCCCTCCACCAACCTCCATTGAACGGCAAAGGCTGGCCAACTTCATCGGCTGGCCGTGTTTTGCTTCAAGGCGGAGGCCGGCCAACTTCATCGGCAGCTGTGTGCTGCAAGGCCTGTGCCGGCCAGTTCATCTGCTGGCTGTTTTTCTTCGAGGCCTGTGCCGGCCAGTTCGTCTGCCGGCTGTGTTTGCCTGCAGCAGCCTTCTTCTGCGGGCTGTGTTTGCCTGCACCTTTGCCATGCCATGCCCACTGCCCACGTTCACCAGCCCCGTGCAATTTTTGCTTTGCCCCCACCCCCCTGTTCATTTCCATGTGCGCCAGGATCCGCAAGGCAACAGTTTGCAAGCTGCGAGAACTGCCCCGTTGGCAGCTACAACACGGGCCTGCAGTGGCGGCCCGTGCACCGTGTTTGTGTTCATGCATCCATTCGTTGTGCTCATTGCGTGTGCCACTTGAGCTGGCACGGAGACTGCGTTTGTGCAGCCCATGCACCGTTGTGGTTCACTGCGTTCAGTTCAAAAGGGAAGGCCTTGGACTGCGTGTGAGCAGCCAGCCACGTTCCCTGTCACCTGCATTGTTTGAGCCAGAGACTGCATGCGGGCAGCCTGGCTCCCTGCTAACTGCTTTCTTTCTGCAGAGTTCAATGATCCTGGGCCATGGTTTAGTGTAAAATTTGTAAGTTAAGGTTAAGATGTACTGTAAATATGAGTGCGCCCCCCGGCATGTCTGTCTAGCGCCGGCAATTTTATTTAAGTCGTCCGTGTGAGTGAGTTTGTTTTGGTAGTTACGCAGCCCTCAGGTTATTTATTTTGGGGACACGAATACCATGAATGTCGCACTCAGGGATCCGTAGGTAAAATGTACTAGGGGAAAACTACACATGATGGCACACGAAAAATTTGACGACTCGGGACGAGTCTGTAAAAAGGGGAGGGGGTAGTGTTGTGGTTACCAAATTCGCAAACCACCATTCAGGTCCCTTAGGTGAGGTATCTCGGTAAGTGCATGTGTAGTTAGGCCCAAACCCGTTGTCTAGTGGGAATACATGTCATTTATGCGTGCTGCGACTCTTCAGGATAGCCGTTTTTCTTTTCCTATCTTTATTTTGGACCAACCGCCATGATTACCACCACAACCACAACATCAACCACCAACCACAACGCCGCTTCACCACAACCGCCACGACCTTCACGTCACACCTCGCAGCCGTCGCATCGCCACCGTTCTTGCGCCGCCTGTGGGTACCGGTGTTGGACTCGTGCAGGGCGCGCGCCGAACAGCGTGTACAAAATCACGGATTTTGTGCTTCAAAAACGGATCAAAAACGACACACGCCCACTTTTTGCCGTCCAATCGGTGAGCGAGGGGCGAATTGGCCCCGCCCCCAGGGCGATCGATATATGCAAATTTATGGATCAAAAAGCCTTCACGCCCACTTTTTCTCGGGCCAATGGGGAGCGAGGTGAAAGGTCGAAGGGAGGGGGTCAAAGATGAGAGGGCGAAGTTACGGGGCGGATAAAAGGACCGTGTTCGTCAGTCCAGTAGACAAGGAGAGTCCAGAGGCGGAGAGTAGGAGAGTAGGAGAGTCGAGAGGCGGAGAGTAGGAGAGTAGGAGAGTCGGAAACAGAGAGTCAAGACTTCGCGGGCGGTGGAGCTGCTCGTCGTGTGCGTTGGAGTCGGAACGGAGGGGACGGAGCTGTGGAAAGGCGGCGACACCAGACGAGGGGGTGCTCGCGTCGTGCAGGGAGCTGCACCCAGGGAGGCCGACAGCGCTACCTGGCCGAGGTGGAGACGCTCGTCGCGGGACAATAAGAATCCTCTATACCCCGAGCATCAGCAACCCCCTCCTGTTTCCCCCCGCGCTGAGATAGTGCGACCAAGGGGGCCCCTTTTCCCACCCCCTACCAGACACTGCCCGCGGGGTTGGGGCGCCATCGCCGCTCCGCGTCTCATCACCAGACGGGTAGGCCGACCCGGTCTCGGCCTCAGGCCCGCCTCATCCTTGAGGGTATTCTTTTCCTTGGTTTTGGGTATGTGTTGTCGGCGCCGTCTGTGAAGTAAAATTGTATAAGTGTTGCCGTGTGCTCGGTAGTCGGTATTAGCTCTGCATTGTGTCTTCGCTTTTACATTTGCTTTTTGTGTAAATTGAATTGTGTTTTTCTTTTCTGTGTGCTTTTGGTGGAATTGTATATGTGCGCTTTCCGTTCATCGCGAATAAATGTGCTTTGTGTTGAACTGTTTCCCGCTTCGCTTCGTCATTTCTCCCATTGAATCCTCATCTTGCTTCACGTAAAGGGTTGGTAGTGGGCTGAATACGCCCGATAATTAATCGAACCGTCGAGGTCGACGATAACACCGCTCGGTTATTCTGATAGTACGGAACGGGTCGCTTAAGTGGCCCGTGTCCGAAGTCGACCTGCGGCGAGGTGCGATCGCCCGGTCTACCCTCCGCGTGGGTACTTAGGTAGGTCGAATTTGGCGAGCAACCCTATCCCACGCGGGGGCTGATTGGCTCGATCGCGGTGAGACCGAAAGGTCCACCCTTGACTGGTTCCCGGCGTTAGTCCGAGAGGGTCACGACTGGATTGTCCGTCCGGTGGGCGACGTGCCGCGATTCGAGTTACGTGGCCGTCAGCACGCCGGCGGGCGCGGAATCCGCAACAAAATATATATATATATATATATATATATATATATATATATATATATATATATATATATATATATATATATATATATATATATATATATATATATATATATATATATATATATATATAATATGTGCAGCCTGGTGTTGGCGCAGTGGTTCGGGCAGCGGCTTGGGATCGAAAAGGTCCTGAGTTCAAGCCCCGTTGAGCCACTGAATTAATACACCAGGGGGTTGACTCAGCGTGTTATCCTTCCGAGGTCGGCGAAATGAGTACCAGTGTACTGGGCCGGTGTATACCCCGGTTAAAATAGGTGTACCATATCCCTGTGTCGTAAGAGGCGACCAGGGTTGCGTCAGGAAGGGCATCCGGCGTAAAATGTGCCAAATCACTATGCGGATCATACGGATGATCCGCTGTGGCGACCCCTAACGGGAGCAGCCGAAAGAAGAAGAAGAAGATATACATGTGCGTATATATGTGTATTTCTATATGTATACACACACACACACACACACACACACACACACACACACACACACACACACACACACACACACACACGTGTGGATCAACTTGTTATGCTCCCCTCACCATGCGTCGCGACAGTGGACCTAACGCCACCACATTATTAAAAACACCTCATCTCCACATTATTAAAAACACCTCACTTCCACATTATTAAAAACACCTCACCTCCACATAGTTAAAAACACCTCACTGATATGTTATTAAAAACACCTCACTGATATGTTATTAAAAACACCTCACCACCACGTTATTAAAAACATCTCACCTCCATATTATTAAAAACACCTCACCTCCACATAGTTAAAAACACCTCTCTGATATGTTATTAAAAACACCTCACTTCCACATTATTAAAAACACCTCACCTCCACATAGTTAAAAACACCTCACTGATATGTTATTAAAAACACCTCACTGATACGTTACTAAAAACACCCCACCTCCACGTTATTAAAAACACCTCACCTCCACATAATTAAAAACACCTCACTGATACGTTATTAAAAACACCTCACCACCACATGATTAAAAACACCTCACCTCCACGTTATTAAAAACACCTCACTGATACGTTATTAAAACACCTCACCACCACATGATTAAAAACACCTCACTTCCATGTTATTAAAAACACCTCACCGACACATTATTTAAAACACCTCACCTCCACGTTATTAAAAACACCTCACCGACACATTATTTAAAACACCTCACCACCACATGATTAAAAACACCTCACTTCCATGTTATTAAAAACACCTCACCGACACATTATTTAAAACACCTCACCTCATCGTTATTAAAAAACACCTCACCTCCACGTTATTAAAAACACCTCACCGACACATTATTTAAAACACATCACCTCCACGTTATTAAAAACACCTCACCTCCTTCTTATTAAAACACCTCACCACCACGTTATTAAAAACGCCTCACCGCCACGTAATAATACACCTCACCTCCTCGTTATTAAAAACACCTCATCTCTGCATTATTAAAAAACACCTCACCTCCACATTATTAAAAACACCTCACTGCCACGAAATAAAACACCTCACTTCCACGTTATTAAAAACACCTAACCGCCACGTAATTAAAAACACCTCATCTCTGCATTATTAAAAAACACCTCACCACAACATTGTTAAAAACACCTCACTTCCATGTTATTAAAAACACCTCACCTCCACGTTATTAAAAACACCTCACCTCCACGTTATTAAAAACACCTCACCTCCACGTTATTAAAAACACCTCACCTCCTCGTTATTAAAAACACCTCACCTCCTCGTTATTAAAAAACACCTCACCTCCTCGTTATTAAAATTATAATAAAAAACCATTAAATTAACCAAAAAACACCACCAAAAAACACAAATTAAAAAAAAACACCATTATAAACAACACCTCACCTCCTCGTTATTAAAACCACCTCACCTCGTTATTAAAAACACCTCACCTCCTCGTTATTAAAAACACCTCTCTTCCTCGTTATTAAAAACACCTTACCTCTGCATTATTAAAACCACCTCACCTCCTCGTTATTATAAACACCTCACCTCCTCGTTATTATAAACACCTCACCTCCTCGTTATTAAAAACACCTCACCTCCTCGTTATTAAAAACACCTCACCTCCTCGTTATTAAAAACACCTCACCACCTCGTTATTAAAAACACCTGACCACGCTATTAAAAACACCTCACCGCTGCCTTATTGAAAACACCTCATCACCGCGTTATTCAAAACACCTCATCACCGCGTTATTCAAAACACCTCATCACCGCGTTATTCAAAACACCTCATCACCGCGTTATTCAAAACACCTCACTACCACATTTTTTTTTAACCTCACCTCGAACACACATTGGCCTTGACATCCGTTTTGAGGCCACCAAAGGCTGCTATAAAGTGTATATTGGAATATGGGGTCAAGCAGTGCTGACCTTTACCTTCAGGCAAAAGGTAACCACCATGAGACCAATAATTCCTTTGCTTTTCATTGTCAAATAAGTCCCAAAACCACCGCTGGGAAAAGCTCACCCAGCTTGGCAGTGCCAGGTATCCCCCCTACCACTGCGACCCCTCCAGGCCAGCACCAGGTAGCCCCTGTATGTAATTTGATTAATCAATCCATGGAGAAGGCGGTGCATTTTAATTTATTTTTGGATTTATTTTTAACCGCTCTTTAGTGTGCAAGCCTTTGTATTTTGTCGCTCCAGGGAAGCTGATATTAAATTATCCCCGTCCCCATTCCCGAGTGGGTGTAGGGAAGTGTTTTAAGCCCCTCCAAAATTTTTATTTTTATTTTTTCAAAATTCCAAAAGGGTTAGAACAGCACCGGGCAACGCCGGCTACCCCCGTTGGTACGATCTACACCACTCAAAGTTCTGCATAGGTTTGGATGAGTTTGGTTGGTTGTGCATTAGATGATCTCTATGCACTCCCCTTCATCCTCAGCCTTTGCTATCGAACACAGTGACCCTGTTTTGCATCTCCTCATTTGTAAAGAAAAAAAGATGCTTGATCCAATTGTTGTGTGAATACATCGTCTGCGTATATGCGGTCTCTGATATTCACCTTGATTTGAGGTGCAATGCCTGGGCATTGTAATGTGACTGGCTGGACACATGACAAATATATAATATTTAATTTATGTTTGTGGGTACGTGTGCCAAATAGCATTTATTCCCTATTCGTGCATATTTGTTGTGCAACTGAGTAAACAACTATCAACCAATGTCACCATTTTTGCTTTCTTTAGAGAGAACTCAGAATGGGTTCACAAAGGGCGGTTGCAGCAAGACGAGCTCCACGGTAAGGCATTTCAGTTAGTGCTGCGACACAGACACACGTGAAGACACACTGAGGCTCCAGCCTGAAATCCAACAAGCAAAGCTATGAGTAAACCATGGAGCAAATGATTGATTGCAGTTCCTCTGTATGGTCTGGAAAGACCGCGATGCTGTGTGCGAGTTCAGATAAGCAGCAACCGCAGCTCTGCCCCCTTCCTGCGTCCCCACCCTCCACTCATTCCAAGGTTGTGTACGAGCCTCGCTGCAAAGCCACGGAAGCACCATGAGCAACACGTCGTTTCGTAGGCAGACCAACCAGATCGTGTGCCGAGTGAGACTCGATTGAAGTGTGTGGTGAAGCAGGTGCTTCTCCAGGTAACGTGCTGTGCGCGATAAGAGTTTCAAGCTTCACCTCTGTAGAAGGTAAACGATGAAACCGCAAATTATTCATCTCTTTGACCTTGTCTTGCTATTCCAATGCAGACTACGTTACATACAGTACTTCTACTGATTAATGAACTTCAATACATGTCGGGAAACGATGTGTCGGAATGGAGCGTAATATGTTATTTGGTATCACAATATATGATGATATATAGTACTGTAGCTTAATATGTTATTTGGTATCACAATATATGATATTATATAGTGCTGGAGCTTAATATGTTATTTGGTATCACAATATATGATATTATATAGTACTGCAGCTTAATATGTTATTTGGTATCACAATATATGATATTATATGGTACTGCAGCTTAATATGTTATTTGGTATCACAATAAATGATATTATACAGTAGTGTAGCTTAATATGTTATTTGGTATCACAATATATGACATTATATCGTACTGGAGCTCAATATGTTATTTGGTATCACAATATATAATATTATATCGTACTGTAGCTTAATATGTTATTTGGTATCACAATATATGATATTATGTAGAACTGTAGCTTAAAATGTTATTTGGTATCACAATATATGATATAATATAGTACTGCAGCTTAAAATGTTATTTGGTATCACAATATATGATATTATATAATACTGTAGCTTAAAATGTTATTTGGTATCACAATATATGATATTATATTGTACTGTAGCTTAATATTGTTGCGAATTCGCGCCCGCCGGCGTGCGATCGGCCATGTAACTCGAATCGCGGCACGTCGCCCACCGGACGGACAATTCAGTCATGACCCTCTCGGAACAATGCCGGGAGATAGTCACGGGTGGGTCTTTCGACCTCACTACAATCGTGCCAATCGGCCACCCGCGTAGGATAGGGTTGTTCGCCAAACTCGACCTACCTAAGTACCTACGCGGATGGTTAATCGGGCAATCGTACCTCGCCGCAGGTCGACTTCGGACACGAACCGCTTAAGCGGTTCGTTCCGTACTGCAGAGATAACCGAGCGGAGTTATCGTCGACCTCGACGGTTCAGATTAGTTCGCGGGAACTTACACCCACTACCAATCTCTTACGCGATGCAGGATGGAGAGTCAACAAAAGGACGGAGATGAAGCAAAGCGGGAACAATTGAACAAGCACATTTATTTCACACACGCAGACAGCACAGAAGGCACGTATTCAGTCACAATAATACTCATAAAAGGCATGTATTCAAGCACAGTAATAATAATAATAATAAAAGGCACGTATTCAAGCACAGAAAGAAACAGTAAAAGAGAGATACTACTGACTAAGACCGACACACGGCAACACTTACACAGTTTAACTTAACAGACGGCGCCACCACAAGCATTTACACAAAAAGCAAAGGAAAAAGAAAGCCACCCTCATAGGCGAGGAGGCAGACAGGTCCGTAGACCAAATGTACGTGGATCCTGTCGGATCGGCCAGGTCCACGAGACCGGGGAGGTCTTACCCACGTCCTCGTGACACGATGGCGGACAAGCCGCAATGTTCGCGCCGCTGCGCCCCGACTCCGTGCCCTGGCGTGGTCGGCGAGTCTTCTCCGGCATGCTCCGCTCGAGCGGTCTGGTTGGCACCACATTTAGGGTGGGGGAGCACTATCTCGGCGCGAGTGGGGGGGGGGGAAATCGTTGATGCTCAGGGAGAGGGGTATGGCTGGCTGGCCTGGATCCCGCGACAAGTCGAGCGACCCCCACACTGCAACCTCGTCGCCGTCCGCCGTCTTCCCTGTAACTCCCGTAACTTCTCTCCAAGCTCAACTCGAACTCCTCCCAGCTCAGCTCACCCTCTTCTCAATTCCACACTCTCCTCTGAGTCGCCTTGCGCTCGCATCTTTATAGGATTCAGGAGGAGCCGATATGCAAATATGCGGATCAAAACGCGATTGGAGGCGGGGCCACGCCACCCTCTGTTCAGCCATTGGTCGGGTAAAAAGGGGCGTGAACCTCCCTTGATCCGCATATTTGCATAAACGGACTTCACATACACGCACTTGGAGGCGGGGCCAAGCCGCCTCGCGCTCGCCCATTGGACGGAGGGGAAGTGGGCGTGAATCATTTTAGATCCGAATTTCTCCCCTGGAAAGGCCGCCATTCGCGCTCTCGGCTCGGTGCGTTTGGCACCAATCGCCGAACGGGCCCTAGACAGCCCGACGTTCAGTGTACACAGGTAGTGCGGTTGTTGGTTGTGAAGGAGAAAGGCGAAGGTGGTGGAGGGTCTTCTGTGGTGGTTTGATGGTTATGGTGTCGTTTGGGAATGGCAGTGAAGCGATGTTTGCGGGATGGAGTTGTGAAGGTAAAGGTAGTGGCTGTTTGCATTGTTGGCGGCGTAATGGTCGAGAATAACAATAGAGAAAGAAAAAATGGCTAACTCAAAGCGTCGCAGCCCAGATGAATCACACATATTCCCTCTATACAACGGGTTTGGGCTAACTACACATGGACTTATTGAGATATCTCACCTGAGGACTCTTTATGGTGTAATTCCAATTTCCACAACCGTAACAATATGTTATTTGGTATCACAATATATGATATTATGTAAGACTGTAACTTAAAATGTAATTTGGTATCACAGTATATGAAATACTTTTGGTGTGTGTTTGTGTGTTGCACATTCACACTGGACTCTACTTTCTCAAATACTTTTAAATGTACTTTTGATTGTCCTTGTGTGTGTATATTTGGGTTTGTAAAAGTATATAAGTTGGAATATCTATTGTACCAATTAATTAATGTATCTACTGTATGAATGTGATGTGCAGTATAGTCTATGATTGCATGAATGTGATGTACAGTATATTCAATGATTGCATGAATGTGATGTACAATATATTATATGACTGCATGAATGTGATGTACAATATATTATATGACTGCATGAATGTGATGTACAGTACATTATATGAATGTGATGTACAGTATATTATATGACTGCTTGAATGTGATGTACAATATATTATATGAATGTGATGTACAGTATATTTTATGACTGCATGAATGTGGTATACAGTACATTATATGAATGTGATGTACAGTATGTTATATGACTGCATGAGTGTGATGTTCAGTACATTATATGAATGCATGAATGTGGTGTACAGTACATTATATGACTACATGAATGTGATGTACAGTACATGATATAAATGTGATGTACATTATATTGTATGACTGCATGAATGTGATGTACAGTACGTTATATAAATGTGATATACAGTATATTCTATGATTGTGATGTACAGTACATTATATGAATGTGATGTACAGTATATAATATGAATGTGATGTTCATACATTATATGAATGTGATGAATAGAATATTATATGAATGTGATGTACAGTACTGTTGCGGTATTCGCGCCCGCCGGCGTGCTGACGGCCACGTAACTCGAATCGCGGCACGTCGCCCACCGGACGGACAATCCAGTCGTGACCCTCTCGGACTAACGCCGGGAACCAGTCACGGGTGGACCTTTCGGTCCAAAACAGCCAAAAAACGGGTGGACCCATTATCCATTTAACAAAACGGGTGGACCAAAACAGCCCCCGCGTGGGATAGGGTTGCTCGCCAAATTCGACCTACCTAAGTACCCACGCGGAGGGTAGACCGGGCGATCGCACCTCGCCGCAGGTCGACTTCGGACACGGGCCACTTAAGCGACCCGTTCCGTACTATCAGAATAACCGAGCGGTGTTATCGTCGACCTCGACGGTTCGATTAATTATCGGGCGTATTCAGCCCACTACCAACCCTTTACGTGAAGCAAGATGAGGATTCAATGGAGGAAAAGACGAAGCGAAGCGGGAAACAGTTCAACACAAAGCACATTTATTCGCGGCAAACGGGAAGCACACATATTCAATTCCACCAAAAGCACACAGAAAAGAAAAACACAATTCAATTTACACAAAAAGCAAATATAAAAGAGAAACAATGCAGAGCTAATACTGACTACCGAGCACACGGCAACACTTATACAATTCTACTTCACAGACGGCGCCGACAACACATACCCAAAATCAAGGAAAAGAATACCCTCAAGGATGAGGCGGGCCTGAGGCCGAGACCGGGTCGCGCCTACCCGTCTGGTGATGAGACGCGGAGCGGCGATGGCGCCTCAACTCCGCGGGCCTCGCGGGCAGTGTCTGGTAGGGGGTGGGAAAGGGGCCCCCTTGGTCGCACTATCTCAGCGCGGGGGGAAACAGGAGGGGGTTGCTGATGCTCGGGGTATAGAGGATTTTTATTATCCCGCGACGAGCGTCTCCACCTCGGCCAGGTCGCGCTGTCGGCCTCCCTGGGGTGCAGCTCCCGACGCGAGCACCCCCTCGTCTGGTGTCGCTGCCTTTCCACAGCTCCGTCCCCTCCGTTCCGACTCCAACGCACACGACGACCAGCTCCTTCTTGCCAACTCCACCGCCCGCGAAGTCTTGACTCTCTGTTTCCGACTCTCCTACTCTCCTACTCTCCGCCTCTCGACTCTCCTACTCTCCGCCTCTGGACTCTCCTACTCTCCGCCTCTGGACTCTCCTACTCTCCGCCTCTGGACTCTCTGGACTGACGAACACTGTCCTTTTATCAGCCCCGTAGCTTCGCCCTCTCATCTTTGACCCCCTCCCTTCGACCTTTCACCTCGCTCCCCATTGGCCCGAGAAAAAGTGGGCGTGAAGGCTTTTTGATCCATAAATTTGCATATATCGATCGCCCTGGGGGCGGGGCCAATTCGCCCCTCGCTCACCGATTGGACGGCAAAAAGTGGGCGTGTGTCGTTTTTGATCCGTTTTTGAAATTTTTTTTTTGAAACGTTTTTGAAACGGATTTTGAAATCCGTGATTTTGTACACGCTGTTCGGCGCGCGCCCTGCACGAGTCCAACACCGGTACCCACAGCGGGGAAAGAACGGTGGCGATGCGACGGTTGCGAGGTGTGACGGGAAGGTCGTGGCGGTTGTGGTGAAGCGGCGTTGTGGTTGGTGGTTGATGTTGTGGTTGTGGTGGTAATCATGGCGGTTGGTCCAAAATAAAGATAGCAAAAGAAAAACGGCTATCCTGAAGAGTCGCAGCACGCATAAATGACATGTATTCCCACTAGACAACGGGTTTGGGCCTAACTACACATGTACTTACCGAGATACCTCACCTAAGGGACCTGAATGGTGGTTTGCGAATTTGGTAACCACAACACTACCCCCTCCCCTTTTTACAGACTCGTCCCGAGTCGTCAAATTTTCGTGTGCCATCATGTGTAGTTTTCCCCTAGTACATTTTACCTACGGATCCCTGAGTGCGACATTCATGGTATTCGTGTCCCCCAAAATAAATAACCTGAGGGCTGCGTAACTACCTAAACAAACTCACTCACACGGACGACTTAAATAAAATTGCCGGCGCTAAGACATACATGCCGGGGGCGCACTCATATTTACAGTACATCTTAACCTTAACTTACAAATTTTACACTAAACCATGGCCCAGGATCATTGAACTCTGCAAAAGAAAAGCAGTTAGCAGGGAGCCAGGCTGCCCGCATGCAGTCTCTGGCTCAAAACAATGCAGGTGACAGGGAACGTGGCTGGCTGCTCACACGCAGTCCAAGGCCTTCCCTTTTGAACTGAACGCAGTGAACCACAACGGTGCATGGGCTGCACAAACGCAGTCTCGGTGCCAGCTCAAGTGGCACACGCAATGAGCACAACGAATGGATGCATGAACACAAACACGGTGCACGGGCCGCCACTGCAGGCCCGTGTTGTAGCTGCCAACGGGGCAGTTCTCGCGGCTTGCAAACTGTTGCTTTTACGATCCTGGCGCACATGGCAATGAACAGGGGGGGGGGGCAAAGCAAAATTGAACGGGGCTGGTGATGAACATGGGCAGTGAGCATGGCATGGCAAAGGTGAGCAGGCAAACACAGCCCGCAGAAGAAGGCCACTGCAGGCAAACATAGCGGCAGATGAACTGGCCGGCACAGGCCTTGAAGTACCACAGCTGCAGACGATCCAGCCGGCACAGGCCTTGCAGCAAAACAACAGCTGCCGATGAAGTTGGCCGGCCTCTGCCTTGCAGCAACGCAGCCAGCAGATGAAGCTGGCCAGCCTTTGCTGTTCAGTGGAGGTTGGTGGAGGGAGTGCGGTGGTGCTGGCCACTTGGAAGGCGGGCTCGGACCTACCTACCTGTCTCCCTCCCAACCTATCGCCTTTGCCTGTCACTGTACATACCCACTCCCTTAATTTGTGAAAAACCAATTTAGCCCCAACTTATTTTTTTGTTGTTTTTTTTTTCTTACTTCCCCACTATAAATCGTCCCCTAACCCCCTTTACTGTCCTTGTTCGGCTAACCTATTCTGTCACCTAGCCTACTCCCAACCCCTACGTTCCCTTCCCGGAGGGGAATAAGGGAGAGCTAACGTCCTGTGTCGAGGCCTAACTCAAGCCTCAGAATGGCCTCCCCAGAGTTCGGCGATCTAACCCAAAGTGGGTCCAGCGGCCCACAACGAGAGCGAGGGGATGGATGGTGCGGAGGGGTACATCTCCTAATCTACCCTATCCATTTAACAGTTAAACTACCCCGGGGCTTTCAACAAGCGCCTCTCGCTTAAACTATTGGTTCTGACAACCCAGATTCCCGTCGCCTGTGTTGGTGTCCTCACAATTTCGGGCCTCGCCCCCCAATTTTCTCTCCGTGCCCTCACACGGTCTCCTGGCTAGGACACGTGGCTCCCTTTGGCAGGCACGACCCTCTGCCGAATCTCCCGCTATGGCACCCCCGGGCACTACACTGCCTCCGAGCCTACCAGCTCCCTAACACCGGGGAGTGCCCCCCATGGCATCTCCCCTGAAACGCACACGTGGCAGGCTGGCTTCCCGGGCCCCTTTCCGAGGGTCACCCTTGCCCACAACACTGCCCACGCGGCTAATGGCGCCCCGGGCCCCCGCACCAAGCAGGCGCACCCGTGCCCACTACTCTATCCCGGCCCCCCATGGACCCTTGGCCTACCACGGCCGACTAGCCTGGTGCCCGGGGTACCCACTCAGCGATACTCACCTTTCGCAGCCACGCTCCCAAGCCCGTCAACAGGGCTCCTGCACCCCTCCAAATGGGTCTCGAGCCTACATTCCCACCAACAACAAAACGACCTCCATTTTTCAATTTGACTAACCCAGCTAACTCACTCTACACTGACCCCGGGGTCCCTTGGGCGGGGTCACTCCTCCCCCCAATCACTCATCGCACCATGCATTCCCCATTCGCTCCACTCACACAGACCCGCTGGCCTCACTCACTCAACATGTACACGTACTCGCCTCACAACTCTTCAACACACTCACCACTGAACTCTGCCATCCTTCTAACTACCTCCCCTAACTAACTCGTGCTCCCACGTCGTCCCTTATACTACAGCACGTTCCTTTTAACCTACGTAGCTAAACTACGACCCCTCTACACATCCACTGTCTGTCACTGTCTTCTAACTCAAAAAATCATTTTATTTCCCAACTAAATCTGGCTACAATCCCTCTACCTAATCCATTCCACGGACTCCATGAGGACTTACCCCTGCCCCATGAAGTCGGTCTAACTAAGCTAACCCTTCCCCCTAACTAGTTTCCATCCTGTGCCCAGGTAAGGAGGTCTTCCACCCCTTGCCCAGGAATCCTGTGCACCCGAAAGTGAAGCTCGCTGTTTTTTTTTTTCATGCGCAGCACCTGCGCGGCAACTCGCGCACTTTACACCTGCCTGTGACGTCATGCAGCTGCACGTGTTCCTCGTCCCTCCTTGGACGGTACCATCCGGCAGAGATATCCCTCCTGCCGGATTCCAACCCCACGTGCAGCCATGGCGTCACCGTGCGCATAAAAAAAAAACACAAGCCCCACGTCTCGAGGGGTTCCCCACGCGAACACATGTGCTTTGCCCGTTGGAGCTTAACACACACGATCGCGTGGAGAACCCGTCCGGTCCAAATCCGTAGTCCTGCCTAAACTTTGTCCGTCCGCGGGATCGGCAAATCCACCGCGTGCGTTTCCGGACCGGGACTTCACTCTCGCAAGCGAGCACGTGGCGGTCTCGTGCGTTGCACAGCACGGACCGCGTGCTCGCGGCTGGGTGAACCCGGCACGGTCCCCGAAATAGCTACAGCCGCTACTCGGCTTTCTCTCCTCTGTCGCCGTCTCCGTCTCCATTCCACACACGCATACCTGCGTGTTACGACGCACACACTCCACTCCATCACATTCACACCGGGAGACGCGGCTGCGTGCTCCCGCATGCCAACCGACATCTCCCTCACATACCGCTCTCTCACACACACGGTCTCCCTTGCATACGGCCGTTCACTCACGCGTGCCTCACTACTCACACAAACCATACTACTTACACACGCGGGGGCACTCACCCGCGGTGCCTCATCCACACACCGTGCCTCACTCACACACGCGGGGGCACACACCCGCGGTGCCTCACTCACACACACGGCGACACTCATACACGGTTCCTCATCCACACACGCGGGGGCACTCAACCGCGGTGCCTCACTCACACTGGCCGTTTCACTCACACACGCGAGGGCACTCACCCGCGGTGCCTCATCCACACACGCGGGGGCACTCAACCGCGGTGCCTCACCCACACTCCGTGCCTCATCCACACACGGTTCCTCACCCACACACGCGGGGGCACTAACCCGCGGTGCCTCATCCACACTGGCCGTTTCACTCACACACACGGCCTCTTCCACACACGGTGCCTCATCCACACACGGCGTGCTGGGAAGCACGTATTCCGGCACAATCGCCACCACACCACTCACACACGGGGTCGCTTCCACACACGGGGACGCACTCACACCTTGCACCACACACACAGGGACAACCACACTGGGGATTTGTGTCCCCACAAGGGTCTCCGGGGCCTCTATACCCCCCAAGCTCTCCATGCACCTGTCCACAGCACTCCTCCCCTCAACCTCGCAAAGCACGACCGAACTCACCTGGTCGTGACTCGCCTCAAGGGGGCATACTCCCTCCCCTCGTTCCTGGAGGAGGCCATCCAGGTGCTCGCACTGGGTCCCTGCCCAGTCCGCCAGCTCACCCCCATTATCCTCCACTACCTCCGTGTGTGCGTCACTTACCCCGTCCTCACCGTGCAGTCTCTCCTCTATCGTTCCCATCTCCCGTGTCTCTGTACATTTATAAATTTCTGTTGTCCCCTCCTGTCTATTAGTCTCCGCTTCTTTCTGGCGTCTTTCCCTTATCTTTATGTAGGTCAACCTTGCTTTCTCTTTAAGTCGCTCCCGTCCTTCCCTGTTTTTCACTCCTTGCTCTTTCACGATCTCCGCGTACCTCATCCTTGCTCTCCGTATTAATTGTTCTTTTCTCTCCCTCGCAATTACTTTCACCTCGTCTCTTGTCTCCCGAATTACTTTTTCCTTACCCGCCTCCACCGCGGGCCTGTCAGCCGTTGCACCCCCTTCCAGCTCGTTTGTTCCGACACGTGGAGTCGCCATTTTAAGTTCCCTGCTCACGGCCTTCATGCCCGCCTGCAGGCATCGGCCCATGTTCTGCGTCTCACCCCGTAGTTCTTTCATTTCTTCCCTCATTTGCTGTGTATTCGCATCCATCGTCGTTTTCACTTCATTTGTATTTGTATCCATTTTTTCGATCATTGCCGCCAGCATGGCGCATAGCTGGGCCATGTCGGATGCACTCAGCTGAGCCGTTTCGGCAAGGTTTGGGGAAGGGTTTTGGTGGAGAGGAGGGGGGGGGGAGGTGTCATACACCGCGGCCGCTGCCGCACCCATTTCGGGCTCTGGGTTCAGTTGGGCGAGTCCGTGTTCCTGCACAATCAACATTTCCTGCTCGGGGATTCCATCCTGGACCATGGATTCTACACGTTCTACATCCATTTCTAATACCCCCGGCTCCCGCTCGCCTTGAGACGCCATCTTGCTTCTCTTAAAGGGTTAATTTCGCTCGCTCGTAATTTGGAGGGAATCGGGGGTCGCTTCTCTCACCCCTGGACCGATTCCCGTGAATTTCGCTGGAGACAGGAGAGCCTGTTGTCCCGCTCTCCAATACCAGTGCCGCGAGGAGGGCGATGAATTTGTATCGCACGACCTGACACCAGTGTTGCGGTATTCGCGCCCGCCGGCGTGCTGACGGCCACGTAACTCGAATCGCGGCACGTCGCCCACCGGACGGACAATCCAGTCGTGACCCTCTCGGAATAACGCCGGGAACCAGTCACGGGTGGACCTTTCGGTCTCACCGCGATCGAGCCAATCAGCCCCCGTGTGGGATAGGGTTGCTCGCCAAATTCGACCTACCTAAGTACCCACGCGGAGGGTAGACCGGGCGATCGCACCTCGCCGCAGGTCGACTTCGGACACGGGCCACTTAAGCGACCCGTTCCGTACTATCAGAATAACCGAGCGGTGTTATCGTCGACCTCGACGGTTCGATTAATTATCGGGCGTATTCAGCCCACTACCAACCCTTTACGTGAAGCAAGATGAGGATTCAATGGAGGAAAAGACGAAGCGAAGCGGGAAACAGTTCAACACAAAGCACATTTATTCGCGGCACACGGGAAGCACACATATTCAATTCCACCAAAAGCACACAGAAAAGAAAAACACAATTCAATTTACACAAAAAGCAAATATAAAAGAGAAACAATGCAGAGCTAATACCGACTACCGAGCACACGGCAACACTTATACAATTCTACTTCACAGACGGCGCCGACAACACATACCCAAAACCAAGGAAAAGAATACCCTCAAGGATGAGGCGGGCCTGAGGCCGAGACCGGGTCGCGCCTACCCGTCTGGTGATGAGACGCGGAGCGGCGATGGCGCCTCAACTCCGCGGGCCTCGCGGGCAGTGTCTGGTAGGGGGTGGGAAAGGGGCCCCCTTGGTCGCACTATCTCAGCGCGGGGGGGAAACAGGAGGGGGTTGC